>NW_006408651.1:963546-1039496 GCF_000296735.1 Chrysochloris asiatica
GCGGTGCAGCTGGTAGTTTCGAACCGCTGACCTTAAGGTTTGCAGCCCGATTCGTAACCACTATGGTACATACTTATCGTACAGCATGACCCCAGGTCTCTGAGGCCAACTATGGCTAATTAAAGATGTCTGAAAGTCTTTGCTAGTCCTCTTATTAGGAATTTGGACTGGTTGAAAGTGAGACCCCTAATATGATTTATAACTAAGGTTGGTCATATAGACTTGGAATTTTCCTTATACTGCATCACAAAAACAAAATCAATTAAATTTTGGAAGTTAAAATAAAATAAAAATTGAATCCAGCTAGTTTGATATCTGGGAGCATGGCAGCCCTATAGATAAGCACTGGACTGAGAACCACAAGGTTGGCAGTTCGAGCCTACCAGTGGCTCTCTGGGAGAAGGATGAGGCTTTCTGCTCTTGCAATGATTTTTTTTTTTTTTTAAGCCTCAGAAACACTGTACTGGGTTACTATGGGTCAGAACCAGCTTCTCAGCAATTAACAACATTAATTAATATAATTAATATACATAATAATAAATTATGTAAGATATACAATGTGTAATACTAATATATAATAATAAACAACATTAATTAATATAATATACAATTAATATACATGGGTGTATGAGAGTGTATATGAGTGTTAGGTAGAAAAAAATGACGGAGAAAAAAAAATCTCCAATGAGTGAAGAATTAACCCTATTTTGGGTCTTGAACGAATCAGGAGACCCCATGAACTTTCTACAATAAGCTTTTCTCCCACTCACAGCTCTGACCTGGTAGGAGACTGTCAGCCAGCAAGATCTTGAACTCTTGCCGCACAGAAATCTGGCCGAGGTTGGGGGGAAAAATTAGTCTTCCCAGACTAAGGTGTCTAATTACAAGTATATTCTTACTTTAGGGCAACACAAGGTTAGGCTTTCTGGACAAATGTGAGCTGCTTTTCCATTTCACAAAAGAATAGGTTTATTTTCACTACTATATGTCTCAAAGTTTAATCTGAGTATCACTAACTGGTACCAAATATCTACAACTTTTAAAGAACATTGCTATTCTATAAAATGGGAATTTTGTGCCTGCAAGTCAATAAGCTTTTCTGGGTCTTCTTCTCTGTAGAATGATGTGTTGCATGGGAGTAGTGGGAAGCCACTTTCTTCTGCTGAGTTAGAAGGGTCTCTTCGTGTGCCACCACATGACTTCCTTCAGTTTAAGGCAGTATATTGTTGCTGTTAAGTGCTATCTGACTCATAGAGACCCTGTATAGGGTTTCCTAGGCTTTAAAATCTTCATAGGAGTAGAAAGCCTCTATGGCTAAACATTTATCCATGTTGTTGTTGTTAAGTGTCTTCGAGTTGGTTATGACTCAGCAACCTTGTAGAGGGTTCCCGAGGAGCAACTGGCTGATTTAAACTGCTGCCCATGTAGTTTAAAGTAGACTGCTTGATCCTACAGTGCCACACCAGGAGTCCATACCTGTGTAAAATTCTCCATTTGAAAAAAACGGAGTCTAGAGAGTAGCACCAAGTGCTTACTTTTCTGCCTTCTTTACTCAGCTGAATAACTTGACGGAAACACATTGGTCATTTTTCTTGGGATTTTCAGAACAAAGCACAATGCATGCTATATGGTTGGCACTCAACAAATGTTGGTGGAAAAGATGTCTTATCAGTTCATCTTTGGGAACACTCCTCCCTATTTATCCCAACTTGACTTGTTTTAGTATGAGAGTGGCAAACTCTGCAAACTCTGACGTACAGGACCCTGTCTTCACAACTTCTCTGTTGTATCCTCTCCACTAGTCCACTTGTTTATTTTGTTCCAGCTTCATTAAAGTCCTCCTTGCTCAAACACACCAGGAATGCTCCTTCCTCAGTACTTCTGCATTCTCCCAGACTACCTAAAAAGCTCTCCTCCCAGACTCCCTGTATGGTGAACTTCCTCACTTCTTTAAGCAAAAGATCACTTTCTCAGGGAGTCCTTAACTGCCCCCTAGATCTAAAGTTCACCCTTCATAACATTTCCTATCCTCTTTGCTTCCCTGTTTCTTTTCTCTGAAGCACGTCTCATTATCTGATACTCTGTTTACTCTAACTATGGTGCATTTGAATTACAATGTTGGTGAAGACTATTGATGACCAAAAAGTTGAACAAATTTGTCTTGGAATAAGTAGTCAGAATGCTCCTTAGAAGTGAGGATGGTAAAACCTCATCTCGCGTGCTTGGGATACGTTGTCAGGAGGGACCAGTCTCTGGAGAAGGACATCATGATTAATAAAGTAGAGGGTCAGCAAAACCAAGGAAGTCCCTTAACAAGATGGACAGGCACAGTAGCTATGGCTGCAAGAGTGGGTGCAAACAGCAATGATAGTGAAGATGCTGCAGGACTGGGTTGTTGTTGTTAAGTGTCGTTGAGTCGGTTCTGACCCATAGTGACCCTGAACAGGGTTTCTGAGGCTGTAAATCTGTACGGGAGCAGAAAGCCTCATCTTTCTCCCGTGGAGTAGCTGGTAGTTTTGAACTGCTGATCTTGCGGTTCGCAGCCCGATTCATAACCACTACACTACCAGAGCAGGACTGGGTAGTGTTTTGTTTTGTTGTATATAGATTTGCTATGAGTCAGAACTGACTCAACAGCAACCTCTGTTTACCCACTCATGTTGTTCATAACTGTCTCTCCACTAGAATGCAAGCTCCATGAAACCAGGGACTTCTATCTATTTTGTTCACTATCCAGTACCCAGAGTGGTGCCTGAAACTTGGTAGCTGCTCAATAAAATTCTGATGAATAGATAAAGAATAAATGTATAGCAAGCAGACTGACATAATGCATGCATACATTGGAACAGCTTTGAGGATAATTCTCAGTGGTGAGTTTTGGCATAAGAAAATATAAAGGGTAAAGAAGATTGAATGAAAGAAGGATTTATTAATGTGTGTTTTTTCTTCTAAGATCCTGATCTCATACTCAGTCTGTTAAAATGTCTGGATTCTCCGTAGACATTATACATAAAATAGATTAAGATATACACTTTTCCACTTTATGGATATAAATACCTTAATTATCTTGAGAGAAATGTATAAAGTCATCACCATAGACAGCAATGATTGTTGGCAGGTACTATCTCTGGTTGTCATCTCATTGGCAAGTTCCCAAATACAGTATCAGCATAATGATTTGCTACTAATTCAAACTATGGTAATAACAACCCATGATTTGGCTGACATATCTCAAGAAGCAAGCTCCTGTACTATCTGTTGGACTTAATGACAATGGTTTATCAAAAACCTGAATGCTTTTACTCTAATAATACCTATTTGGAACTAAAATCATATTTTGGCCAAAGAAGTTAGCCATAGCCCCCTTAGGACTTTAAATCCCTCATGGTCAGAGTATGCTTCTTTAATTCAAAGTTAACTATTTTCTATTAAAATCATGACATCACAAGGAAGGACAGAAAATAACACGAGTTAGCCATCATGTTAATGAGGATGTGGTAACTAAATACAGAGATAAGACACAGTTATGACTGCTTTCTTCCCCACCGCCTTGTTTCTTGCTCTTCTCTTTCAATCTCTTTTCCATTAATGTCTCTGCTGACTCTCCCTCTTCCTACAGCAGGCCCCGTAGGTTGACTATAGGTATAGAGTTGACAAGAATCTTTGGTATTATAGATCAGAAAATTTGGAGTCGTATGAATTATATTGAGGCCCTGGTTGGTGCAAACATTTAATGCGCTCAGCTGTTATTTAAAATGTTAGAGGTTGGAGTAGACCTAGAAAGTGCCTCAGAATAAAACCGCTGATGATCTACTTCTGAAAAGTCAGCTCTTGAGAGTCCTATGGTATGCATTTCTACTCTAACTCCCATGGGCTTACCAGGAAGGGGAATCAACTGGATGGTTACTGATGGAGGTGTTAGAAGAACTAAACATACAATAACTGAATAATGCTGGGAAAATCCTCAATGTTCTTACCAGTAAAATTTGGATTTAAAGTTTGCCTAATTTATAAGGCTTTTAATATGCTTTCTAAAACCAAAAATGTCATATTGATGACAGCTATTAATATAAACAACAGCATGGATAGGGAACTGTAACACCAAGGGAAAAAATAATAAAACCACTGCCATTGAATTGATTCCAATTCACAGTGACCCTATCGGACAGTAGAAATGCTCCTTGGAGTTTCCATGACTGTACATCTTTTGAGGAGCAGACTGCCTCATCTTTCCCCCACGACCAGTAGGTTTGAACCACTGACTTTGCAGTTAATCCACTGTGCTATCATGGATCCTTGAACGATAACATAGAGGTTTAAAATACTGACTTTGGAGTCAAAACTAGAAATCTGGTACTCCATAGCTTGGGTACCTCCAAAAGCCTTACCTCTCTGATGCAGAGTTTGGGAATATATAAGGTGGGGATAACAATACTTCGTGGAGCTTTTTGAGAATTAAATGAAAAAACAATTAAACAAAGCTCCTATAGCATAGTAAGCGCTCAATAAAATGCAGACATTATAAGAGTCTACCCTTCTATATTTTGGGCTTTCTCATCATCAAATGTCCAGAATACATTTCTATACCCTTAATACTTTTAGTAAGCATTTGTAGAAAGCGATCTCTAAAACAGTCCAGTTTAAAAGGTCAAGCAGATGATACGTATTTAATGCTTCACCTAAAAAGTTCAAAATTCTTTACGTTTCATTAAAAGTTGCACTGACCTTGCTTTTAGAAATCTATCTTTGTCTCTGTAAAATCTGCAGCTTAAGCCTCTCCCTAATGTAATAATAGTAAACCTATACCAAGCCTACTGCTATCCAGTAGATTCCAACTCACAGCTACCCTACATAGCAAGACATTATTTAGTGTTTGCTATGTGCCAGACTTTGTTCTAAGCATTTTACCAATACTGTTTGCATTCTCCCAATAACCCCATACAATAAGCATATTACTAACCCCATCTTTGTTGTTATTAAGTGTCGTCGAGTCAGTTCCAATTCAGGAACTGTATAGGGTTTTTGAGGCTGTACATTTTTGCAGAAGTAGAGAGCCCCATCTTTCTCCCGTGGAGCAACTGGTAGGTTCAACCCACCAAGATTGTGGTAGCAGTCCAGTGCTTATAGTGCAGAACCACCATGTTTACATGTGGGGAGATTGAGAAACAAAGGGTTACATAGCTAGACTGATTCTTACTCATAGTAATTCTATAACAATTTTTTTAAAAGGACAGAACTGTCCAGTAGAGTGTCTGAGGCTCTAGTAACTGCCCCATTTTTCTCCCATAGAGAGATTGGTGGGTTCAAAGTGCCAACATTTCAGTTAGCAACCAAGTGCTTAAGTACTGTGCCACCAGGTCTCCTTTTAGTCCAAGGTTATATCAATAGCAAGTGGCTAAGTAAATGAATCTATACAGTCTAATGCTAGATTAATCTATACAGTCTAATGTTAGATTAATCTATACAGTTTAATGCTAGAGTTCAGAGTCTTAGATACTACACTAAACTTCCTAATGTAAACACCAGCAGTCCTAGGGCCTACATGCATGTTGTCTCTGTTCACTGACTGAAGTTACTGGATAATCAATGGTCTAAACTCTGCAGGGAGTGCAGTGGTTTAGTATGATAAGCACTGGATTGCAAACAACAAGGTCAGTGGTTCTAGTCTACCAGATGTTCCATGGGAGAAGGATGAAGCTTTCTGCTCTGTCAAAGGTTTAAAGGCTTGGAAACCCTACCCAGGGTCGCTGTGAATTGGAACTAACTTGCTAGTACTTAACAACAATGACTCTGCACAGTGTAGACCTGGCCTTGGGGTCTGTTGCTGTATCTAGTCAATCTTCCACTGCCAGTCATTAAAATCTGTATAGTTGGACCACCAGTCACATAATGCCTAATTCTGATTCTCATAATTAAAATCAATGAGAGCAAATTCTGAGTATACTACTGTGTCCTCAATTCACGTTAGATAGGGATCATCCAATCTTCCAAAAGAAGAGTAGAAATCACAGAAAAATGCAGGCAAAGAGATCACAGAAAAAATGCAACCTGTTAAAAATACACAGGCTGACATTAAGTTACTGCATATTTCACGTGGGAATAAGATTAACTATGTTGTTGTTGTTGTAGCTGTTATTGTTGTTAAGTTCTGTCGAGTTGGTTTCAAACTGTATAGGGTTTCCAAGGAGCAGCTGATGAGCTTGCACCGGTGACTCAGTTCAAACTGACTTTGTAGTCCAGCACACTAAGCCACGGTGCCACGCCAGGACTAAATAATAAAAAAATTTTTAAAACCTTTGACATTAAGTTGATCTGACTCATAAGAACTCTGCAGGACAGAGCAGAACCATCTCATGATGTTTCCAAGGTTGTAAAACTTTACAGAAGCAGACTGCCAAGCCTTTCTCACCTGAGCAGCTGATGAGTCCAACCTGCCAACCTTTTTATTAGTAGACTGGTGTCTAAACACAGTACCACCAGGGCTCCGATAAAACAACGGTGATGGTAGCAATGTGCCACCCAGTCAATTTTGATTCACAGCGAACCTGTGTAGGGTATTCAAAGCTGTAGGTCTTTATGGGAGCAGAATGTCTCATCTTTCTATTGGAGAGCACCTGGTGGACTCGAACTGCTGACCTTGTGGTTAGCAGCCCAATGCATAACCTACTACACCACCATATTGTTGTTGTTAGGTGCCATTGATTCGATACTGACCCATAGCGACCTTATGCACAGCAGAATGAAACACTGCCTGATCCTGGGCCAACCTCACTACTGTTGCCACGCTTGAGTCCATCGATGCTGCCACTTGGCCAATCCATCTCATTGGGGGTCTTCTTTTTCTCTGACCCTCTACCTTACCAAACATGATATCCTTCTCCAGCGACTGGTCCCTCCTGTTCGAAGCACGAGAGACGAAGTTTGCCCATCTTGGCCTTCAAGGAGCACTCTGGCTGTACTTCTTCCAAAACAGATTTATTGGTTCTTTTGGCAGCCCATGGCACTTTCAATATTCTCCTCCAACACCATAACTCAAAGGCATCAATTCTTCTACAGTCTTCCTTATTCACTGTCCAGCTTTCACATGCATACGAGGTTATTGAAAATACCATGGCTTGGGTCAGGCACACCTTGGTCCTCAAGCTGACATCTTTGTTCTTCAACACTTTAAAAAGGTCTTGTGCAGCAGACTTACCCAACACAATACGTCATTTGATTTCTTGACTGCTGCTTCCGTGAGTGTTGATAGTTGACCCAAGAAGAATGAAGTCCTCCTTAATAAAACAGTAAGGGGCAATTTATTCCATTTCAGGATTAAAGTAGAAAAAATTCTCATTTAAGTCTCTGTTAATGGAACCAAAACAGCACCATTCATTACTGCGTACAAACTGAGTACAAACAAGCTCTTTCACAAGCCAGTTTTAAGGGGTTCACATTCCAAACACTTCACAAGGCATTTACAGACTTAGCTGTTGCTTCACCATAGACAGAGGCTGTAAATGTGGTTAGGACTGAGTCCAACCGATTTAAAATATTGTTCTAGTGGTAATCCTTCAGCACCAATTCCTTTAGAAACATCCTGCAAAAAAAATACCTCAGAAACGGACTGTGTAAATGTCTGAATCCCTCTCTCAACATCAGCCTTAGTGATTAAGTCTTAACCTCCAATACACAATGAACAGAAAGAGAGTTAAAAAATAAAAAGGGCTAGTTGCATTGCTTTTACATCTGCCAACCCTTGTCCTGTGAATGCATTCTAATTTCGTTTGGCCTTGCAGCATAAAGGCCTTGCTGGTTTTTGGAGTGTGCTCTCTCACTCTCTTTTTTTGTTGCTGTTGTTGCTTGGTTTGCTTTGATTTATTTAGAAGTGAATGTCTCTTGAGTAAACACTGCATGATTTTAAAAATAACAGAAGCATTATTTGAAACAAAGGTTGGATTTGAAAGCAAATGTAAACTTAAGGTTTGATTACATTTTGTGACATAAAGTGACTTCCCAGCCGGGGATTTACAACACTCTACAGTTGAGACTGCCCAAACTTGCCTTTCCAGTTTTGTTTGTTTTTTCCTTATAGTTGATGTGAGAGAAATGTATGGGTTTTAGTGTCTGATCATTTTATTCATTACCATTTGCTGGGAAAATGTTATGTACAAGATGTTGTAGTAGATACTAGGGGTGCAAAAATGAATACAAATTGCAATCAAAATCAGTACATGTTGCCCCATTCCTTTGAGGAGCTCACAATCCAATAAAGAGAAACTCAAGTAATTATATTACATTATGTGTGATGTCAGAGAAAAACGCACTGCCTCCCAGTTGATTCATAGTCAGATACCCCATAGGACAGAGTAGAACCGCTCCTTAAGGTTTCTGAGACTGAAAATCATTACGAGAATATACCGCCTCCTCTATCTCCCTCAGAGACGACTGTAGCTTTGAACCACCAACTTTGCTTTATATACAGTGAGATAATTTTGTCAGTTGTCTCCAAGGCACCTCGCATTCAATCTCTCCATGCTAGTTTTCTTCTAGTATTACCTGTCTCCATGACTAGCTTCATCCTACCTCCCTCTCTCTCAGCTATCAGAGACCCAAATCTAATCTCATTGTGGGACCTCAGACTCATGTGAACCCCATGTGTTAGAGAAGAACTGTGCTCCATAAGGTTTTTTCAAAAGGAACCATGGTGGCAGCTGCTAACCAAAAAGTCTGTGTTTGAATACTAAAGAAAAGATCTAACAATCTGTTCCTGTAAAGACTGCAGACTAGAAAACCTTATGGAGCAATTCTTGTCTGTCATACAGTGATACTATGAGTCGAAATTGACTCAATAACAAAAAACACCACCAAATCTTTACAGAAGCAGATTGCCAGTCCTTCTTCCTATGGAGCATGTAGGTGCATTTGAACTACTGATCACAAACAACTTGAGTAGTCCAGGGACCCTACCTTATCTACGGTATCTAATCCTCCTCCATCTCTACCTAGTTCAACATACAGCATCCCTGACTAGACTAACAAGAATAGATCCATACTCAATGAACCCTCACATCCATTCCTCACAGTGTAACCAAAATGAATTCTCTAAAAAAACAGTCATGAACCATGCCTTTTATATCTTATTTTCAATAGTTTCCCACTTAGGATAAAATTGAACCTTCCTTAACATGGATTATGAAGTTCTTTAGAGTGTAATCTCTGTTTACGTCTCCTGATTCATCTTATATCTCACTCTGCTCCCCCCTCCACCTGTACCTTCAAAAATTCCTCAGATATCTCAAATTTCCACCTAACATTAGATTTTTGTTAATCCTATTTCTTGATCGGACTGCTAACTGAAAGGTCAGTGGTTCAAATCCCTAGGAGAAAGATGTCACAGTCTACTTCTATAGTGATTATGGCCTAGGTCATGCTATGGGACACTTGTATTCTGTGATATATGAGTCAGAATCGACTCAGTGGCACACAGCATTCGCTCTACGTATAATTCACTTTGCTCATCTGGTTAATTCACCTTTCACATTTTAGCTCAAGCATCACTTGGGTGAATATCTACCCTGTATTCTTTCAAGGTCAAACTCCCCTATTACAAGCTAGACACCATAGCTTTTTCTCTTCTATGTAGCATTGATCATAGCTGCAATTTTACATTTGTTTATGGGAATAGGTGCTTAATGTCCGACTCTGCCATTAGATTGTAAGCTGCACAAGGGCAGAAGTCATAGTCATTTCTGCATATCGTGCCCAAAGAAACAGGTATTCAAAGAGACAGGTATTCAATGCAATGTGTGGGATAAATGAAATGTAACAAGGAAAGAATGATGAACTTTGCCTGGGGGAGGGCTGGGAGAATGTCACAGAAGAAGTGACAGCTGTGTTACTTCTTGAAGGCTATGTAATCATTTATCAAGCAGAAGGAGCACATGAGCAGAGACACAAAGAAACGGTACTGTCTGACATAGCTAAGGATAACAGAAGCTGAGGCTGTGATCTGTTTTGAGGAGGGGAATAGGAACGTGTCAGAAATGAGGCTGGAGAGATACAGGGACGAAACCGCAGAGGGCCTTTTGTGCTCTGCAAAGCAATTTGGACTTTTGCCATGGGAAATCACTGAAGGGTTATAAAAAGGGAGTAAAATGATCATCAGATTTGCATTTAAGAAAAATCACTCTCATGATAGTGTGAAGGATGTCCTTGGTAGGCTGGTATGAGAGACAGTGATCAGTTAGGAGGCCATCCCAAAAGTCTATGTGAGAGGTGACAAAGGTGTAAAGCAAGGCAGTAGTAGGAATTCAGCAGAGAAAGCAGATTAAAACAATATTTAAGAGGTAAAAATGACTGGCAATGGAGAAAAAAGTAAATGTGAAATTCTGTCCCCCTGCTTACTAACCAAGTTCTGAAGTATAGGACGAGGAGTCAATGTGATGGCAGGTTGAATTGTTCTAAACCGACTGACGTTTCATGTCTGACAGCCTTTGTTCCAGAACGATGGTTGTACTCTGAAACCCCTCCTCCTCCTCTTTCATATAATATAGTTTCAACTGCCCAGCCTCCCCTGAAACAACACATGGCCATATGACTAACTTCTACATAATGGGATGTGACTGAATGTATACAACCTCAGTGTCGTTTGCTTAAAAGGAATGAACTTATGCTGAATTTCTTCTCAGACAACAAGGAATTGGGTTAGCTTTAACCATGCAAATGTGAAAACATCTTAGGGGATGGTAGAAAACACAATATGGAAGAAAACCTGTGCCTCCAAATGGTCAATGAAATAGATAGGCCAGGCCAATCATTCTAGTCATTGGGCCACTTACTCAATGATAAAGAAATAAAGTTTACTTATTAATCCCATTACAACTTTGGACTCTTAATTTTTAAAGGAGATTAATTTATAACCTAAATAACACATTTTGGTGACTTTTTAACAAACAAAGGTAATACATAAATTAAGGCAATTAATAATATATTAAAGTAACTTTAGCTTCTGTAACAAACAGATCTCCTATTCTCAGTAGCTTAGCAGAATGAAAATTTGTTTCTCACTCATGTAAAGTTGTACATTCAACAAGACCTGGGATCCTTCATCCTGAGTTTCCTTCCTTTGCCAGACCACTGAAGTCCCTTCTTTAAAACCATTTCCATTCCCTATTCCATGGTAGAATAACACAAATGCTTCTTAACTACTTTAGTCTGGAAAGCGACATACAAATGTCACTGTTGAAAACAATCACTTATCCCTACTCAATACAAAGGAGTCTGGAAATTTTATACTCCATTACAATCTCTTCTCCATCGAAATGCAACTGAACTAATACATGCCTTTCTGAAGGAGAGATAACCTTACAATCATCTTCTACTGCTTGTTTGAGGATGAAAATGGGAGAGAGAAGGATAATAAACCAAATAATATAACATGTAAAAGAAGCCTTCAATAATGTTCACTCCCCACCTACCCTATTGTTGTTATTAACTGCCGTCGAGTCGGTTCCAACCCATAGAGACCCTGTACAGGGTTTCTGAGGCTGTAAACCTTTACAGGAGCAGAAAGCCTCATCTTTCTCCTATGGAACAGCTGGTAGTTTCGAACTGCTGACCTTAAGGTTTGCAGCCTGATTCGTAACCACTACGCTACCAGAGTAGGCCTTTAAAATAGGTTTTTTTTCACTCTTTTGACTTTCTATTTAAAGCTCGAAGCACATTTCTTTTCCATGATACCAATTCCACCTCTGACCATTTTTAGAGACCAATCTCAAAGTAATCTCACAGGGTGAGATTTTCTAATTCCTCTTGACCAGATTGAACTCCTTTGATCCACCATCAAGGCGTTGATAGCCTTTTCATTTAGCACTTATCAGAGTTTTGTTCTGTATGATCACAATATGTCTACTCATTATACTTTCTAC
The DNA here is from genome assembly GCF_000296735.1 of Chrysochloris asiatica. Classification (NCBI taxonomy): domain Eukaryota; kingdom Metazoa; phylum Chordata; class Mammalia; order Afrosoricida; family Chrysochloridae; genus Chrysochloris; species Chrysochloris asiatica. The sequence continues at coordinate 975,456 of NW_006408651.1, forward strand.
CTCCTAGCTCAAGATGTAAGGTCCCAGAAGGCAACAACTACATTTAATTCGTCTTCATTCACAATGTTTAGAAGAGCACACTCTGTGTTTAGAAACAATTCCTATAGACTTGAGGCCACCTCACAAAGACTGAAAAGGTGAGACATTTATCTAGACAACTCTGGAAAATGAAAAAAAAAAAAGAAGGCAATTAATTTCAAGTGCTGTAAGGATTATTATGACTATTACTACATTCTTTATTTCAGTTTGGATAATCATGAGGAAGTATGTGTTGTAAGACCTACTTATGAAAAAGTCATGTCCTTAATGAACAATAAAACAACATATCTTTAAATATTATGATACCTAAGAAAAACAAACAATTCTGAAGAGGTTTCTTTAAGAACTCTCCACATGCCTGAATTGAAGTGGTGATGTGGCATTTCTCTGGATAGTCTGATAAATGTCAGCAACCAAGCTATTTCAATCTATCCATCAGGTGAATGTAGCACCTGGGGTTACCTGACCAGTTGCCAGCTCACTCTATTCTGCTTTGATTTCACTATTGGCAGAAAAGGAGAAGAAAGAGGAGAAGGAGGAAGAGGAGAAGAAAAAGAAAACCAAAAACTGAGGTCACTTTAGTTTAGGTAGCCCACTGAAAATAGCTGTGTTTTGTTTTTTCAAAAATGATCCAACAACTATCCTGATAAATGTAAGCACTATATAGACTGGAGGTATTTTTTCCACAAGTCATTCTTTTACAAACAGCCACTGTTTGATAGCCTTTTGAGTAGAAAGACTAGTATATAATCTCCTTTAATGTAGATCTTCCTATACTAATGTTCCAAGATACCTGCAGAACCCAAGAAGGATCATGAAAACCATTCCCTAGCCCGTGTGGTGCTATAGGATAAGTGCTGGGCTATTAACCACAAGGTCGGCTGTTCAAATCCTCTAGCCACTCTTGGAAACCCTATACAGGGTCTCTATGAGTCAGAACTGACTCAAGAGCACACTACAACAGCAACAGCTAGGTAAAGAGAATAGACCCAAAACACATCCAGAGACCCATTTAGGTCCAAATGTACATCTATCTAATCAGGGCCTCTAAGATCAGCTTTAAGTGGGACTCAAGCATGGCAACAGCAGTGAGGTTGGCCCAGGATCAGGTAGTGTTTTGTTCTTCTGGGCATAAGGTCGTGATGGGTCGGTACCAACTCGATGGCACCTAACAACAACAACAAAATATTCCTAGGCATTAGCTCTTTGACCAGGGATTCAAACCAGTTCATTCTGGTTGGACTAAGCTAAGAATTCAAATTTCCATCCCAGACAACTGAAGCAGAATCTACATATTAGCAGGATCCCCAGGTGACTTTTATAGAATCTTATGTATACATAAGAATCATCTGGGGATCTTGTTAAAATGTAGACTTTGATTCCGTATCTCTTGGGTGGAAATGCAAATTCTCAACCGAAGGTCAGGACAGAATGAGCCAGTTTGAAGCCCTGTCTTTGAGTCAGTTCCCACTCATAGCAACTATGCATAGGGTTTCCAAGGAACAACTGGTGAGTTTGGAACCCTGACTTTGTTGTTAACTCTCCAGTGTTTATCCTACAGTGCCACACCAGGAGTCCAGTGCTTACTAGGATAGCAAAACAATACTATCCTGTATGCTTGGGTATACTGTACAATTGGTAGCATAGTGGTCATAAGTCAGGCTGGTAACATCAAGGTCAGAAGTTTAAAACTACCAGCTGTTCCATGGGAGAAAGCTGAGTCTTTCTGCTCCTTTAAAGGTTTGTTGTTGTTGTTGTTAGGTCCCATTGAGTCATTACCGACTCATACGAACCCTACGTCGCCCGGTCCTGAGCCAACCTCACTATTGTTGCCATGCTTGAGTCCACTGATGATGCCACTTAACCAATCCATCTTGTTGGGGGTCTTCCTCTTTTTCTCTAACCCTCCACCTTACCAAATATGATATCCTTCTCCAGCGACTCCTGCCAATATGTCTGAAGTATGAGAGACGGAGTTTGACCATCCTGGCCTCCAAGGAGCACTCTGGCTGCACTTCTTCCAACACTGATCTGTTGGTTCTTTTGGCAGCCCATTGCACTTTTAATATTCTTCTCCAACACCATAACTCAAATGCATCAATTCCTCTACAGTCATCTGTATTCAGCCTCGGAAACCCTATACAGGGTGCTTGAGTTGGAACCGACTCCACGGCACACAACCAACTTACCAACCAACCCCATTTGTACAACAATGCAAAGGTATTGGACCTAACAGCAACTTCATTGAAATATGTGATCTGAAAGGTGTTCTATAGTGCAGTAGACTTAGGAGTTGCTCTTTATATATAAGGGTACTCTGGAAAGTTAATTTTGTAAAGTGGCATATAGTATAATCTTCTCAGATACTCACAGCACATATTAATACATAAAAGGTTCTGAAACATCCTACAATAAAAAGATTTGATGAACTCATTATTTCACATATTTATTGTCACAAGTAAGATTTTGGGGTCCAAGAGGTTAGGGACCATGTTGTTTTGTTCACTGCTGTTCCTTGACACTTCACTTGGAAATTTAAGAGATATTTGAAGTTAATGAATATCCCCTAGAAGTAGGGTCCCACGGTACATGCTTTGTAAAAGACTATGTGCCAGAAAAAGAAAAAAAAAAAAATTACATCTTCTTAAAACAGGATGCAGCTTCGAAAAATCATGGGAAAATTCCATTCTCTTTTTATTCTATTTTTCCATGACTTTTTGAAGCTCCCTCATACTTCAGAGGAGGGCAATCTCCTCACATTGGAAGATCACTTTGAAGTTTTTATTAAAACCGCCAACGTGTAAAGTAACTATTAAGAGTACTTATGAGCTATGGAAGGATCTCTGGTAGCATCGTGGTTGTTGTTACATGCCGTGGAGTTGGTTCCAACTCATAGCAACCCTGTACAGGGTTTCCGAGGCTGTAAATCTTTACAGGAGCAGAGAGCCTCATCTTTCTCCCGTAGAACAGCTGGTAGTTTCGAACTGCTGACTCTGGTAGCGTAGTGGTTGCAAATCGAACTGTTAATCTCACGGTCAGCAGTTCGAAACTACCAGCAGTTCTGCAGGAGAAAGATGCTCCTATAAAGATTTACAGCCTCGGAATCCCTGTACAGGGTCTCTGTGAGTTGGAACCGACTCCACGGCACTCTGACCACCAACTACCATGAGCTATAGACTCCTGGTGTGGTGCTGTAGGGTCAGCACTGGACTACAAACCCCAATGTCAGTAGTTCAAAACCACTAGCTGCTCCTTGGAAGCTCTATACCGGGTCACTATAAGTCAGAAGCAACTCAACCGCACATAACAACAGCAACAGCACGAACTATGGAATCACCTAGTCAAGTCATTTAGGTTGTTTTTCAGAGTTCTTTCTAGTTGTACTAGCATCCCAGGCTAATTAATGAGGGTTCACTAGATCATGAGGGGCCACCTGAGGGACTATGCTTACTATATCTTGCAAGACATAATGTAATTTATCATGGTCAAGTTGTGAGGCCAATAAAGCCTTGAAAGATAGAAGCTCAGGCAGCTTCCTGGTCAGTGACCTTGGACAGAAGGGTAACAAGTCTCTCTTTGGCACATGGAAGCTTCATATTGTGACCTCTCCCAGACCTCACCTTTTGTGACTCCTTGTTTCGATCCTATTTTGATGTTGTTGTTATATTAAAGCTGCTTATCACAATGCGGGCTAATACACTGGACTGTAAGGTCAGTTTGAACCTCATGATTGGCAGTTCAATCAAGCTCACTAGCCACTCCGCAGAAACCCTATATAGGGTCGCTGTGAGTTAGAACCAATTCAAAGGCAATTAACCTCAACAACAACAACCACAAGTATGGTATCTCACTTGAGTTATGTGAGGCATTCCAATAAGTTACTGGACCCAAAAGAACAGGAGAAGCTAGTTGGTCTGGAGGGGATCATGTGGACTTTCAAGTGTATTGTCAGTATCCACTGACCCAGCCCTGTGTAGCTGGGGTTCAAAGAGAGAAGGTCTGTGTAGACAACTGGGGTCTGAACTGAATAGGGAAGGAAAGCAGAGATTTCCATAAGAAATCTACTATTGACCTGTAGAGCAGGATTTGCTAGCCACCACACAATTTGGTGCCTTAGGTAGGTTATCGTAGTCTCCTTGAAATGAATTTAATAATTTGAACCTCTTTATAATTTGATAATCGTATTTTATGGTCAGAAAACATTCATTTTGTCTTTAAGCTATCTCTTCTTAGTATTCAATTTACCTCACCAAATGTTTCAAGACGCATAGGAAAAGCACTGGACTGCTAACCACAAGATGGAGAGTTTAAACCCACCATCCGTTCTTTTGGAAACCTTATATAAGGTCACTATGAGTCAGAACTAACTTGACAGCACTTAACAACAGCTTTAATTTCGTATTGAGAACAAAACAACAACAACAAAAGGAAACCAGTTATCGTGGAGCTCATTCCAACTCCTCTGTATTAATGTACATTCATTTATTTTGTGTGTGTGCTCATTTTTCATGTCCTTCTGATTTGACATTCTGATTTTAAGTTCTCAAGCACTCAAGCAGCATTCAAGCTCTCCATGACTACCCAACCAACCTTGCTTGCTCGTTGATCTGAGGTTGTTGGCAACAGCAGGGAACTCTGCAGAACTACATCTGTGCCCTAGTGTCCATTTTCTATATTTTCTTATTTGCCTTCTTGCTTTGTATTTGGGTTTTGAACTATTTTCCTTGTCTATATTCTTTGTTTGTAATAGTATACATGATTGCTCACAGGGCCCATACACGTAAAGAGGATGGATCAAGTCAAGTTTGGTGGCCCCGTCCAAAGATGGCAGTGCCTGCTGCCATGAAAGACTGGACGAATGCAATCCCAGTATTTCCAGACCTTCCAGTGTTTCAGAAGATGCTTGACACAAAGTAGGTACTCAATATTTGTTGAGTGAATTTATAGATAGGTTTAGATTTTCATCTGAAATCTCCAGATTTTAAAGCATAAGCAGCACAATGCATTAGGTCAGAATATAGACTCCAGAGCCAGACTACCTGGATTCAAAAATCGAACTCACCTACATATAAGTTATCTGACATTGGACATGTTATATAACAGCTCCATGCCTCTGTTTTCTCAACTGTAAAATGGGGGGGGGGGAATAATAGTAATTACTCATTAGCATTTCTTGATAATTTAATTTTTAATATCTAATAATCTCAGGTACATCAAATGTATTACATATATAAATAAAAAAAACAACTAACTAGGGTAAGAGGCAAACTCTATCAACCAACATTGTACAGACCAAAGAAAGCATGCCTATTTATAAATTTCACTGAGTCTTTCTTCAACTATGGAGTTGGTCTATAGTCACTCACGGAAATGTACTCTAGCACTTGAAAATGCCTTACATATAACATATCTTCCACATGCAGGTAACATTTTCACATGTGTTATTCCATTTCATGCCAATGATAACTGGGTGTCTAAAGTTTTATGCTACAGGTAAAAAGACTGCATGTCTCTTGAGATCCTTAGGGAAAACCACCATGCATGTCACTCACTTGTCAGACAAGAGCACTGTGTAGGAACATTTAGGAAATATCCCATGGTTTGCCCAATAGCTTGTTATTATCAGCTACCCTCAAATTAGCCCCAACGAATGATGAGCCCATGTACAACCCAAAGAAACACTGCCCCATCCTGTGTCATCCCCATAATTGGTTAGGGATCACACCCTTGGGAACCACAGAGTTTTCATTGGCTGATTTCTGGAAGGAGGTCACCAGGCCTTTTCCCCTCAGTTCATCTTTATGTGCATGCTCTGCAGAAATCTATTCAGCATCATAGCAACACACAAGTCTGAGGTGACACGAGGTGCATTGGTTGAGACTTGAACTCAGATCTCCCGAAAAAAAGCCCAAAATGACCTTTGTGCAATAGCAGATTCCATAAAGCAGCAGTTCCAGAAATCTGTTCCAAGACGTCTAATGACAAAATCAGAAGTCTGTACTTCAGTAATCTTGCCACAGGTCTTCTCATTCAATAAATTAAAATTTTGATCCACAGCACTCTGTGGATTACTTTTAATCAATAAATTGCCCCCAGAATAACTACTTTGAGATAATAGGCAAAACCTTCACATTCAATAATGTCTATTTATATTGATATTTTAAAAATAACTTTTACTTGAAATATGTTTTATAATAATGTAGTTTCTTTTCTCTCTGACTTCTAAGACCATTCTCCCTCCTTAGAACTTTACAAGCATGTCACCTGACTTACCACAGGCCATATGTACCTGTGATAAATACCTAAGTTAGGAACACCGTGTCATTCTTGTCTTTGATTTTCCTGGTTGTTGTTGGTTTAAGGCAGATCCTTAATGTTATTTAAACACAGGTGACTATTTGAAATTCCTTGATTGATGAATTTGATAATAATAGTTTAAAAAAAAAACAACTACTGTCATCCTGAGATAAAAGATCTCATTCACTAGATTAGACAATTTAACTGAATAACTCAGGATTTCTTTGAAGAAAAAGGTCAGTGTAGCCTTAGATGTTTCCTTTTCTTGAACAACAGCGGTACTTTTAGAGACTCCTGACAATGTGAATTTGATAAAGCAGATGTTCGTGCAAGAAAGGAGAGAGTCTTCTCTTGTTTTAGGGTCTGAAGTTTTAAATTTTGTTCTGACTTGTGTTTATCTGAGTCTTTTAATGGTTGAGAAATACACCCATTATTCCAAGTGTTTCCTGTCAAAAGTTCAGCCAATTTGTTCAACACTGCTTAATGAATGTATGTGGAAACCTTCTTCTTTATAAATTGTATTAGCATATTTAAGCAAAATAATAGAACATTACTTACTCTGGAAAGACGAAGGATACCATTTATCACCAATTATTAATTTGAATTTTTTTAACTAACATCTTATAAATGAATCAAGAGCCATGATATATATGATAGGTAAAAGGAAGAACATTTTTTACCAGCCATTGAAAACACTGTGGAGCACAGCTCTACTCTGACACACATGGGATTATCATGATACTAAATAGATTTGAAAAGGAGCTCTGGCAGCATAGGCGTAGTGGTTATGAATCGGGATGCTAACCTCAAGGTCAGCAGTTCGAAAGTAACAGATGTTCCACAGGAGAAAGATGAGGCTTTCTGCTCCTGTAAAGATTTGTAGCCTCGGAACTAATTCCATGGTACTTAACAACAACAACAAAGTGATTTGAAAGTAACTGGTTTAAATTATTCATCTAGCCTTCCCTAAGGGGATATTTCTTTTCCCCTAACCTTCTAGTACTAAAATATTTTGTTGACAATAAAATGCAGATAGTGTAAATGGGTCAGTGGAATATACTGGTGGTGGTGGTGGTGGTGGTGGTGATGGTGATGGTGATGTGCTTCGGAGTCGATTCCGACTCATAGTGACCTGGTATAGGGTTTCTGAGGCTGTAAACGTTTATGGGAGTAGAAAGCCTCATCTTTCTCCTGTGGAACAGCTGGTACTTTCGAACTGCTGACCTTGAGGTTAGCAGCCCAATTCATAACCACTATGCCACCAGAGCTCCTTAGTGGAATATACTATATGCTCCTAATTCAATTTTTCTCAATTGTAAATGTTCTAGTCAACCAGGCTGTGTGTCCTGGTATGGCACTGTAAAATAGTGGTTCAGTGGTTCAAATTTACCAGTTGTTCTTTGAAAACCCTGTGTAGGGTTGCTTTGAGTCAGAACCAACTTGATAGCACTTAACAACAACAAGATTGGATTGGGGGGTAGAGTTGGAAAAAAACTTTTTTTTTTTTTAAGTTGGAAAAATTCTCAGTACATTCAGTTAGCTCAGAAAAATATAAAGACACAGGACAAAGTTGCAAGGCACATTCTGAGAATGAATCCTGTTATCAATGAATTTCAAAAATAAAATTTCCAGAAAATATGTTGAGTGCAAGAATTTAGACTAAAAATACCACAAATAAAAATTTTCACTTTAGAAGTTGTGGTTTTCTTTTATGACATGACTATTCAAATGCCAGTATAGCCAGATTTATGCCAAACAAGGTGGGGGGCAAATATTTGAATACTTCATCTTAAAACAAAATAAAATAACCCTCACTTTCATCTGAAGTATGTGACTAATTCAGGTAAAAGGAAAGGTGGTTTCAGCCAGAACTACCTGGAGAATTGTGGTGGCTATAATCCTGTCCCATACAAGTTAAACAAATCTGGTTCATGTTGGATTATTGAAAGGAAATTTGAGAAAGAGGGGAACTGAAACCAACCTGTTGAAGGTGAACAAGTACTTGATGAAAATACTTTTTTTTGTTGTTGAAGTTTTTATTGTGGATTGAGTGAAAGTTTACAGGGCAGATCATCAATTTTATATTCAACAAATCATACACCTTGTTTCATTACTATGATTATAAGCCCTTCCACGTACCATCAGTTAATAGTATTTCCCTCTATTTATTTTTGCTTTAAAAAAAAAAAAACAAAACACTCAGGTATATATAATAATTTACACCACCAAAGTGCATATTCTGCAAGTCTGCCTCCTGGCCACTATCTCTTAGTACCTCTCTTCCCGTGAATCTGGAGTCCTATGAAAATACTCCTTTTATTTTCGAATAAACTAAGTAATATACATGCGAGTGTTACATCTTTGCAAGTAGCATATATGTTGGGTGTTCAAATTCTAAAGGAATCGGAATATGACTAAAATAGTTACACAATCTGCAAATTCTCTCTTTACTTTTTGGGGGAAAATGAAGTTAAACAGGTGAGATATAAGAGGAAAAGCATCAAGTTAATGAAAATTTCTTGCCAAAAAGATCCATTTAATTCTTCTCTGGTTCTCCCTTCAATATGTTAGGCCTCAGCTTCTTGACCAGGAATGCATACATTTAATGACCAAAAGAAATTCTGGGAGGAGACAATACTCAGCCAGTCTAAACTCTCACATCTTAGTAAAGAAGAAGTTCCTATAAGGAAAGAACTAATGGGTTAGGAATAGCCCAGGTTGAAGCCCTGAGACTACCTAGCCAAGAAAGATGTTTTTCCCACATTCAAACAGGCAGCAGAGGTATGGGTGAGTAAAGGAGGAGGTGGCAAAAGGGCAGTTCTACTTCTGGTGGGTGCTGTGGAAATAAAGCACTGGACTGCAAAGTTAGCAGTTCAAACACACCAGTGCTCCTTGGAAACCCTATACAAGGAGTGTATGAGGGGGGAACCCACTCCATAGCACTGAACAACAACAATGAATACCCAGAGAGTCTCCAGTAGAAAGTAAAAGTAGACGTGCTGAAGAAGGCAAGGGTTGGTATATTCCCACCTGAATTTTTAGGGCTCATGAAGCTCTCCTGGTCCACAACACTTTCAAACCAGTGGCTACTTAGCAGCCCATGACACCACAAAAAAGCACGATTTAGGGACTATATTTATGCTCTGATTATCCATAAACGTTAACCACCGCTTATATCCAAGATCTAATTCAAGGTCACTTTGAACCTTAAGGTCGGTAGTTCAAGCTCACCAACCGCTCCTCATACAGGGTCGCTATGAGTCATTGACAGCATTTACCAACAACAATGTCATTTAAGAAAGGCAAGACCTGCAGGCAGATGGGCACAGGTTGGCACAGGTAACCGCCTATGTCAAATCCCGCATGCAACAACTTTCCTTCTCATCGCCTATTCTCAAAACATACAGAACATAAACACGAAGAGTGGGAAGGAGGATAGACAATGCCAGTTCTTATAACTTTCCAGAATTGCTTGAAAACTTGAGCCATTTTAGAGAGAATGGAATTTCTTCCTCAGTTCACTAACTGACTTGCAAACAAATAGGCCCTTCTGTTCTCTGTCCCACCTCTGTACACACACACAGAGAGAAAGAGAGAGAGAGACAGAGAAGAGACACAGAGAGAGAGAGAGAGAAAGTTTGCTCTCTAGTTTTGTTTGGATTGTGGAAATGTCATTTTTACTCCTACTGAGGAAAAGAACCTAGTGTCTTTCAATACCTACATACCTAGCCTAGCGGGAAGTATGGATAATGCTCGTCTAGAAAACAAATGCAGCCCGAGCGAGCGAACTACAAGGTTGCAATCTACAGGTCTGATGTACAGAGCTGAAACCTCAAGAGTGGAGCCAGTTTATCGAACTTCACTGAGGAAAGGAGTTTTAAGAAAAGGTCAGAGGCCGGGTGGAGAAAGCCCCTCCAGTTCCCAACACTCTTAAAATATAAATGATTTAGGTGAATTCTCTTTTCCCACTGTAACCCCGAGCCAGGAGAGTCGCGTCCAATTCTCAGGTCCTGATGCCTAGGAGTCCTGCTGTGGCGCTATGGGTTGATGCGTCAGACTGCAAAGCCGTTTGAATTTTAAGGTCAGCGGTTCAAGCTCACCAGCTGCTCCTTGGAAACCCTGTACAGGGTCGCTATGGGTCGGAATCGACTCGTCTCGTCGGCACTTAACAACAATAACAATGCCTAGGTAGCGTATTGGTTACGAATAGGGCTGCGAACCGTAAGGTCAACAGTTCGAAACTACCAGCTGTTCCGAGGGAGAGAGATGGGGCTTTCTGCTCGGAAACCCTGTACAGGGTCGCTATGAGTCGGAACCGACTCCACGGCACATAAGCACCACCACAATGCCCAGACAGAATCGCCGGTTGCTGACAAGTCTGGCACACCGCCTGAGCAACGCGTGCCATAGAAACTTTCCGGATAGCGTATTTGAGTTTGAGTAAGGGTCTGCAGTTGCGAAGACTGAGGAGCGAGAGTGAGTCGGAGATAGATAGCGGAGGAACGCATGGACTACCCTGGCTGGGAAAACAAGGTGGGGAAAATGGACTTTTCTTGGGCTAACGCCTCCTTCTGAAAAGATCCTGTCCGTCTGAAAGGGGATAAGGAAGAAAAGCAGTTACCGGGTGGTCATTCTTTTTACCCGTGCCTTTCCTCTGATCGTGTCCGCTCAGTCTCCCTCTTTACTTCTTTCTTACTTTGATATTTTTCTCTTTCTTTCTACCCCTTCCTTAGGACTTACACAGAAACTAGCGACAGGGGAGCCCCGTTGCATTAAACTGCTGGAAAATTGTATAGGGTGCGAGATACAGTGGGTGCGAGGTGCATTGCACCCCCAGCGTCCGAATTTCAACATTAGGAGTCAAAGCCACCAGTTTCTGGCCATAAAGGTGTACCAGGGTGACATTTAAGTGTATCACCTAACATTTGACCCAGGCATAGTACCGGAAACTTGCCTGTGCTTTATAACTTGGCACTTGAATTTTTGGGAAAGCTGTTTTGGGCGAGCAGGGGTGAGAACCCGAGCGGCGCTGGGCCAGGTGTGTCGGATGTCTTTCCGGTCTAAACCAGACTGTCCCTGCAATCTGAGTTCAGGAAGAGAGCAGACCGCCACCCACCAACACAACATCCCCGCCCCGTTTCGGTGATGGGTGATCTGGGTGTATTCACTCTAAGGCACTGTGAGCCACGTACCAGTGTTGAGCCTTAGCTCCCCTCCGCTAAGGTTGCCTGGGCGCTTTGGGGGACGTGGACAAATAAGGATTCCCATTGTGATATCCACTGTTGGGGAAAGGGTGGCGGGTAAGAAGTTAGTACACAGGCGCACAGCAAGGGCACAAGGCCAGCGCCGGGAGAGTCGAGGCCGGACTTCTTCCCCAACCGGCTCCCAATTTTTGTCTCAGCAGCCATAGTTATTTTGATCACAACCCCCGCCCCATAACAGTGTCTAGACCGAGAATGGAAATGGCAGTTTGATCCACCGAACGTGGAACGTGAACTACACGCCAGCCGCCGCGTACTAACTGGAAAGCAGACCCGGCGGGTTCCACGACGCGCAGCCCTGCTAGGCTCCAAAAGCGCGCGCCAAAGCGCTTCTCTTTCCCGATGCTCCCTCTGGGAACCTCTCCAGTCTAGCCTGGTCCCGCCCCTTTTGACGTTTGCTTTGTAAAACACAGAAGCTTCATTCTGCGCCGCTTACATTTAGTGAGGGCAAGGTCAAGGCCCTGGGATTGCCTCAATTACCTAGCGTTCTTTGCTCTTGCCAAAAGCTGTAGCCGCGCCATAAACAGGAGTCATAGCACCCAGTCTACATCAAAATTTGGAACAAAGTCCCTACTTATTTCCGGCTATGCCCAGCCAGTGCCCAAGTCTTTCTCTCCCTTCCACCCTGAGCGGTTCCTAGATTTTGATTAAGACAGATTTATACCCTCATTGCAAAAGAACAGCCCAAATGGCTGGGCTTTGTGACCACTGCAGAAGGAAAGGCCTCTCTCCAGACGCGCCTTTTCTCCTCCACCAGCGCGCGAGTCCACTCTCCTGACCTGCTCCAAAACGTCCCTCAAGTCCAGCACAGGTTTTTCTTTTACGGAAACACACACGCCCACCCCTCACGCTGCCTTTTAGCTTAAATAAAGGCCAATCAAGTCTCGGCGTGTTCAGATGCAAACTCAGCTGGAAGTTGAGAGATGGGCTAAAGAGGTGAGAAAGGGTCAGCGATGCACAGAAATAGAGAATAAGACAGCAAAATCTAAGAGGGAAGATGGGAAAGACAGAGAAGAGTTGGGGGTCGCGGAGGCAGAGAAATGCTCGAGGAGCTCGGGCTTGACAGCGGAGGCGCAGTAGCGCCTCCCAGGCACCCGCCAGCCTGTGAGCGCAGAGCGAAGACAGAAGTGGACTCACACTATTGAACTGTAAAGCCGAGCGGTTCTCTCAACTACGACCTGAGGGTGGTTTCGGGGCTCGCGGTAGTCTTCTCCCCGAGCAGCGTTATGGGTACAACAAAACAAATCAGTGGACTCAACCGGTACTGTCCGATCAGCACCCCGCAGATAGTGATGCACAGGAAAGCAGGCACCGATATTCGGACTGCTTGAGCAGCCTATAAATAGCGAATTTTTACACTGAGCCAGCTAACAAATGAGAGTAGCGGGCGGAAAGGTGCGCAGAACCCTTTTCCGCGACGACCCGACCCCTACCCCCACCCTCTCCTGGCTGGAGTTGCAAAGGGACAGATTCGGAGGAGGGGAGGGGTTTAATTTTACCCGAATTTACAGTGGTTTTGCTAGACGTGTGGGGAGGACTGCGATTCTATCTCTGACTCTTCCTAAGGGTGCAGAAGTTTGTCACCTTTACTTTCAGCACAAAGCTCCAGGCAGTAATGCGGGAGGTTTTTTGTTTGTTTGTTTGTTTGTTTTTAACTGGAGGGGTGGGAGGTAGGAGTGGAGCGACGGACTAAGGAGAGCAAGGAGAGGGACTCTCAAGGATTGGCTGTAGAACCAGCCGGGAAGATGAGAGTCCAGTTCCGTGTCCCTCCTCCCCTCTAAAGTATGGGAGCAGACTGGAAAGTGAGAAACGGGATTGGACATTTCTTGGGGCTCTGATATGGGAATTTAGGCAATACCGAGTTTGAGACATAGGAATGGGTGAATGCAAAGATACAAAAAGGGATTCCTGGAGTGCAATTTCCGTTCTCAGTGGTAATAACCCTCAAGTTACGTCACGCAGTCTCTCCCACCTCATCCCCCAACAATTTTTCTTGAACCTTCTGGCTCAGACCTGGATCTGGAAAGCGAAGGCGCGTACAGGGGTTATGACCTCACGTGCATGGGAACGTCAAGCACTCAGATGAAGTGCGTCCTGCGGGCTGGTGCCCTGACGTCTTCCTTACTGTCCCCTCCAAAGCTGGATACTGCTGCACCCCGCAACAGCTGCGACCAAGAAAGATCTATTGAACCTAACTCACATTCCACTTTTCCCCTTTCTTTTAGCCAAGCCAATGCGTGAGTGATACCTGACTTACATTTTCATTCTAGATGCTTCCTCCAAAATAAAACCAACTCCCCCTTCAGGAAATTACTTCGCTAAATTTTTCTTGCATTTTCTGCACAAAACAGAGTCCACAGATCAGTCAATTTGGGGGTGGAGAGAGAGTCGGAGAAATTGACACCGCAGCTGAAGCCTTAGGTTAAGAGAGAAGGGTCTGAAGGTGAGAGGAGGCACTCAATACCCGGGTGGTGGGGGACACTTCCGCCCAATTGGCTTACAGCAGCCTCTGGGGTAGAGGTGAGGGAAAGGTGATGGGGCTTTCTATTGCCTACTCTTGTCCGACATTGCTAGTTCGCACCCCTATATACAGGGAAATGTCAAATGCCTAAGCCTTTCCTTCTACCTCAGCACCAAGACCAAAGCTGGTCCCAAATGCAGTTGGTGTGAGGGAAGTTGCTGATTCACTCGTGCTTCTCCTAAAGCCGCTTCCAGCCAGTTACTCCCTTGTAAACGCCAAAGTTATTTTGTTTTCCCTAGAATCTAGCGTAGTTTGGAAAGGCTAGGAAAAGAATGAGGTGCTAAGTGGCCTACAGAAGCCGCTCTCCAGCTGCCTCCGTCTTGGCGCTGGCTGGTGCGCGTTCGTCTTGGTCTCCAGCCCCCCGGAAGCCCGAGAGCCCTCGGCGCTCCAGCAGAAGGCTGTGCTCCAGGCCAGCTTCCCCAAGGGCCTCAGAGCCTGCAATACTGCCCTTCGGTCCCCGCCCGAAGCGAACTTAGTAGGAGTGTTGCCAGAAGGGGTTGGACGGGGCCAAGATGTCCCAGGGCACTCCTACCTGGCGTGCGCGGCCTTTCTACGTACCTGTCCGGGTTTTCCAGCTCCAATTGCTGGCCTGGCTGGGGAGCTGGGCCTGGAGCTCACTGCCTCCGGCGGTACCCGCACCCGCCCTTCTCCGTGCGCCCTAGTTCTCCCTGTCACCGGGCCAGATGTGGGGCAGTCTCATGCAGGCCATTAGATTGGTCCACTTTTTTGAGCTAGCTTCTAGGTTATCAGACCCCTCTTTGGGAAATGGAGATCTTGTCCAGGCCTGCGCTTCACCTTTTACTTCTACCGCCTTTACTCCTTCTATATTTCTCCTAACCTGCCTCCCGAGCCCAGGTATTGAAACAGGAGCTCCGCAAAAAGAAAGAGGGGTGAAAAGATCTCCTTGTGGGCTGAGTGTCGAGGTCAGACGGGGGGTTCTGGACTCTGGGTGTTCTTAGTAGGGAAACAGACCCTATAGGGACAGAAATGAAAGACGCACTGACTGCGCCCTGGTAGCTGTCTTCAGCGCGAAGTTCACGTCTATTGTTTTCTGCCTCTGGGGAAGCTGCCCAGCGTGATAGATCTTTTTAGATCCCATCACTGGAAGAAAAATCCTGGTGATAACGATTATCTCCTGTTCGCGCTATCTCGCCATCGCCCCAATTTATCTCCCTCTCACGCCAGTCCCTGAGGGAGACGAGGAGGATGAGGGGTTGGCAGGAGGATTGGGCCAAGTCGCTACCCTCAGATGGAGCGGAGAGGGAGAGGCACGAGGGCATTTCATCCGTCCCTTTCCGCTCCGGGCTGAGCTGAGAGGACAGGCGGATTTCTTTCTCTGCCAAGCCTCACGCTTCTTTCAAATGATTTTAGTCTGGTGTTCCGGTCTATCCATATACATTTCCAATCTCATGGCTCATAAACTATTAGCAAAATGGTTTCATTATTCACCTTCTGTATCCTACAAAAGGGAGAAAAGAAGGCAGCGGCGGGAAGTCTGAGTGGGGGTTGGGGACAGTGGTCGGACACTGGTTAACAATGGTGCCGCCGGTGTTTAAATCATGCCTCAGACTGCCTTTTTCAAGCTGACACTCAACAAATCTGGTCGGTTTCCAAGGATCTGTAGCCGACCCCCTTCTCTCTCTTCTACTCTCCCTTGCTCTTCATCCATCACTATCTATTTCCCCCTAATACCCAGATCTCTAGAAGGACCAGATGAATAGCTAAGATACTCCAAATCCATTATTTGCTTCATTAGGTGTCATCAATAAGGCACACCCTTTATATAGGACACGCATAATTAATTGGTTTGAATTGCTACCCCAGGTTCCCTTTTGGGTTGTGGTGGTGGTGAAATCTTATATCCCGCAACTAAACCATCTAGGGTGATAGGAAGTTGACTGGAGATTTGGTGTGGCATTAAGATGCCCAACTGGTTCATTGCCTGGCTTCCAGAAGCCCTGGGGGTGGTGATGTGGCGAAAAATGGTATATGTGTGCTTGTGCCTGCCTGCCCGAGTGAGTGTGTGTAGGCAGAAGACGCGGGGTTAACAGATTTCAGGGAGACATATGGAGTGAACAGCCCTTATTCGGGACAGTGAAGGTCTGACAACCCAGTCAGTGTGAGGCGCTAAAGTGGAAAACTGAATGAATGCAGGCGCGAATTGGCACATGCAGCCTCAGGCAAGTGGAATCCAAAACCCGTCCTCCGCTGGGGGCGATGATGATATTCCGTGTCTCCACAAATATAAATACATTTTTCTCATACGCACACACGCACGCACACATACACACTTCCCCTGAGCTTTTTGAAAATATAAAGGACGCTAGTCAAATGAACGTACGGTAATTATCCCTAGATATGGAAACCAATCTAGCTAGAAAAGGACCCTATGCAATCCCTGGCGGCGGCGGCGGCGGCGGCGCGCAGGCTAGCTCAGAGGCCCGGGACTCCCGGCGCTCGCTAGGTCACCGCGCCGCTTTGCCGCCTCTCTCCCGCTGTTTAATATGCATGGGGTGGGAACCGAGGGAAACGGGTTTTTCCTGCCTTTCTGCAGGGGGGAATAAAATCAATTTGCTATTTATTTTTAAAATATATAGAATTAGGTATCCACCCACCCACCCCAAACCCGACCCCTTTCAAGAACAGCGGTCCACATTTAATTATGTCTTTTAATGACTTTTCCCTCATTTGCCACCACTATTTCACATTAAGGACGGGTGTGGGGTGGAGTTTCTTTGGGAGGTTTTCAATTCTGGTTTCTTCAAAAAGATTTGCCTTATGTGTTAATTGCATGCTGTTAAGCACATCTGGGACTGCGTGCTGACCAACTCGGACCAACTTTTAATTAACACATTGACCCAGAGAAGAAGCAGCCGTCCAGTCTCCCCCTGGAAATATGTATATTAGCGACTGCGAAACTGCTAGGCGGGCGCCGCCAGATGCGTGCGAGGAATTGCCTGAGCTGAAGGGTGAGAGTGGGTGCACAAGGCAACCAGGCGCTCTCTTCAGGTGAATATTTTTCTGTCTCATTCTAGGAAAACAACAAAGAAGAAGTGAATGGCCAGCTCCTACATCCGTTTTCTGTCAACAGACCTGACCCAGGGCAGGAAGAGTTGGGGGAATGGGAAGGACGAGTAGCCAAAGCATTTTTAACCTAAGAAACTGGGCCAGAGCTAAAGTCTCTATCACGAATTCTTTAAAGGAACTGAGTTCTTTGCTTTTGGATATAGCGGGTGCCTAAGAATTCTGGTGGAAAGAGAAATTTTGGGATTCTGGCCTTCCTCCTCCCAATCTCCTCTCCTTTGCCCCTGGCACTCCGCAAGGAGCCCACGGACTCCTGGGTCAAGTCTGGGAAAGAAGAGTGGGTGCTCCTCCCTCCGCCTCTAAATCCCTCCCCTCAACACACAAACACTCTCAGCGCGGAGCAGTCTGACAAGGGCACAATAAACTAGTGCCTGTTTGCGGGAGGTTGCTTAGGACGATCTTCTAGACAGTCAAGAGTCAAACCTGGGTTGGAGGGAGGAAGAGACCTAGATAACAGCACTGATAACGCCACCTGCAGATATGCAATTTCACCTTCAGTAATTTCATTCAGAATTCATGATTTCACTAGAGTGGTGCCTTAAAAGTGAGTGCCCAGCCAGCTTCCCAGTAGAGCACAAATACGGGTTAATCCCCAGATATGCACTCATCTTCTTTTTCCGCATCTGATCTCAACTGCCTCACTCTCCAAAGTGCTTAACATCGACATACATACATCCCTATTTAAAAAAAAAAAAAAATGTCAAAGTGGTGTTCTTTCTCCCAGCCATAAAGAAGTTGGAGTGAATCACTCCCAAGTTACCATTTAACGTTCCTTCCCGGTAACAGTTGAAGTTTCTTGTTTGACATTTTTCATCCCCCAATACAGAACTTTTCAATAAATACGTAGTACCAGCAAGAGGAAATGTGTATGTCACAATAAATCTACAGCTATCTGCTCTAACTATATCAAAGCTTTGGAAAATTTAATGTGACAAGATTGCTCCCCAAATTCCTTCCACCTCTATTTTTTCCTTACTCTTATCCACCACACACACTTTTTGCCCTTACCTTGAATCTACTTTTTCTATTAGTTTATCAGAAAATCTACAAAATTAAAGATTAAAAGAATAGGAAAGATAAAAACAACAGAGCAAAATTCCTACTGATCTTTTTCTATTTCAGATAAAGGTGTAATCAACACACATTTTTAGAGAAGGAAAAACCAACCAGCTGGTAAATTACAATATCCCTTTGAAAAGATAAGACCTTTGGAAAGTTATTGCAGGCATTGCCCAAATAGCTTTTTTTTTTTTTTTTTTTTTTGAGTTTTAGTGGAACTACCACTTCAACTCACAAATTTATCTGCACAAAATTACACTATACACCTGATATTCAGGGAAAGACAAGAGTTGGTAACACCAGCTGGTTCCTCTTTTATTTACTCTCCCTGGTAAGATGTATGCTGGGGTGTTTTGATAAGGAGGGAAAAAAAAAGAGTCAGCAATTTGATTTGGAAACTCTTTTATTGCTGAATGTGGTTGCAGGTTTAAACTAAAGAATGTGTTTCTTCTGGGGACATTTGCATGACACATCCATATGCATTAGCAGCTGCATAGTGTTATATCATCAGTTCCTGTGAGCATTTATAGCCCCCCCCCCAACACACACAGTCTTCTGTCTTCATAAAAGGAAGTAGGTAAGTGGCTTACAAGAGAAACTACGTAGACATTAAGGATGTACAAATCTTCTTTGTGTCCTTTAGAACTTCAGCACCTAATTGGCCTTTAACAACTTGTTTCTTTTGAGGATTTTGGAATATTTGAAGTAACTAACCTCTCTAGTTGCATTATTATTATTAATTATAAAAATGGATTAACAGTGTGTGGAATATAATGAAAGAAACCTGACCAAATGATCCCTAGAAAGGAGTCTGGTAGACTAAATACATATCAAGGTAAAAAGTTCGTTGTTATGAGTGCTCTTCTATTGATTTACTTGCTTAGTGATTTTCCAAATATAAACACTGCTTTGTTGCATGGATCTTCTCTTCTTGATACATGTTGTTGTTAAGTGTGGTCGAGTGGAATCTGAAGACTTATAGTGTCCCTGTATAGGGTTTCTGAAGAGTGGCTGTTGGGTTTAAACCATTGACCTTTCAATTAGTAGTCCAGTGCTTATCCTGCAGTGCCACACAGGACTCCTGCTTGATACATAGAGGTCACAAAGTGTTTTTGAATCAAGATAACTAAGATCTTGCCATACAGGTGTATAGTGATGTTGCCAGATACCACAGGAACAGTTAGTTCTAGAAGATGTTTGTTTTTCAACATTGGACCAGCTGTGCAAGGAACTTACTCTAATATGAAGGTAAATTAAAAAGTATTGCTACTAGGGTTCCAGTTCATATACACATGGGTTGATTCCAAAGTGTTTAAACATGTTTCTGCAACTAGTGAATAGTTACAGACAATTTCTCTCCTAATACATTTGTCTTCTTATTGTTATAAAGTGCTATTGAGTCGATTCTGACCCATAGCAACCAGTATAGGGTTCCTAAGGAGTGGCGGTTCAAACTGACCTTGCAGTCCAGCACATAACCCCGTAGCATTATACTAGGACTCCTACATTTGTCTTAGAGTACCTTTTTTTTTTTTTTTTTTACAAAAATAAACAAACAAACAAACAAAACAAACCATCCAATTGAACAGTGGCTTCTGGGAGAATTTGACAGTGACAGGTTGATAGGTTAGTCAAATTTAAACCAATTTAAATTTAAAGCAAGATTTAGATTTTCTCAACGGATAATTGTGCGAGCTTATTATGAAGACATTTTTTTTTTTTTCATTGCAAACTGTATTGGTGAAAACGAGGCCAGGAAAGTTGCTCTGAGGAATTTTCTTCCATCGTGAAAGTACACTTTACATTCATGTAGAACAGACTTTCTAATCCCATCTTGTACCCCACATATGCTGTTTGTGGTCCATGGTGAGTGAGGGAGAATCAGGCTATGACCCCACAGCCATGATCTTGTACCTTTATACTTCTTTTTGTTCCTAAAATTCAAAGAACATGATTTGAGTCCCTTGAGGATGTCAAAGCTTCTGTTTTGATGTGGTGTAAACCGAAGAGAATGGAGTTCTTCAAGAAAGGTTGTAGTCGTTATGTGCCATGGAGTCAGTTCCCACCTGTAGAGACCCTGCATAGGGTTTCTGTGGAGCAGCTGGTGAACTTGAACTGCCAACCTTGCAGTTCAAATGACTTTGCAGTCAGGAAAGGTTGTTGTTGTTGGTGATGTGACATGAATAGCAACCCTGTACAGGGTTTCTGAGGCTGTAAATCTTTACAGGAGCAGAAAGCCTCATCTTTCTCCCATGGAACAGCTGGAAGTTTCAAACTGCTGACCTTGTAGTTCACAGCCTGATTCATAACCACTACCCTACCAGAGCTCCTTAGCCAGGAAAGGTTAGAGTGATGGAAATACTACTTCAGAAGTGTGTACACCTAGATGGAGGGCTTAGGGAGAAACAATAAATTCACATTTTGATATTTTTCTTTAAAAATATTTCTAAGATTTTGTATCAATACTTTTTAACTTACTCTTGTTTCTGCAGACAAGGAGCTCTGGTAACCTCAAGGGCTACAAACCTCAAGGTCAGCATTTCAAAACTACCAGCCACTCCACAGGAGAAAGATGAGGCTCTCTACTTCCATAAAGATTGGTTGTTGTTGCTAAGTGTATCGAGTTGATTCTGACCCATAGTAACCCTGTATAGTGTTTCCAAGGAGTAGCTGGTAAGCTTGAACCACCAAACTTGCTGTTCAAATAGCTTTGCAGTCTGGCGCATTAACCCACAGTGCCACCTTTACAACCTTGGAAATCCTATGTAGGGTCACTATGAGTCAGAACCGACTCCAAGGCACATAACCACCACAACCACCGTATCTACAGACACTGTCTTCATCTAAATCTACTTAAACTATATTTCATGTGGCTGATTCTCCCTCACTCACCATGGACCACAAACAGCATAATCAATGTCAAATGGATATCAGGAAGTCACCGGGACTTGAGGTTCTTATCTGGTAGGATTCTATTCAGTAATCCCAACTATTTTTTTAAAAAAATAGATTGTAAATTTTAATCATAGCCATCAAGTTGAGTGACTGGAAAGTATATGGATTCTTAAGTAAGAGATTGGCATGCATGGACTTTAAAAATTCACTTCTCATTTCTAGCCAAAGTCAATTATTTGACAATATTCTAAATCATGTCCAGAGTTTTTGAGCAAGTCAAATTTCAGAATGCTGGTGGATTACTACAAGAACTGTCACCCCTCAACACACACACACATATGGAGTTCTGGTGTGGTGCTTGGGATAAAGCACGGGATCACAAGGCCAGTTTGAACTACAAAGTTGGCGGTTCAAACTACCAGTCGCTCCTTGGTAATCCTACCCAGGGCGGCTATGAGTCAGCACCTGACAACAATAACACACACACACATACACAAATACCAACAAACAACCCCAAAAAACAAAAAGCTAATAATCCTCCTCTGGACTATTTTGACCAATGACGATGCCCTAGTAGAGTTACTGTCATTTTTCCTCCATTATTTGTGGCTTCTCTTGGTGACCAGAGAACATACTTAAAGAAAAAAGGGAAATGACAATAATGCAATACATTTCCCCCCAAAATACGTGGAACTAATATGCACTATTGCACAAATGTGCACACATTGATTTATACATATGTATGAGTCTAAATAATAATCTATTTTTATGTCTTATTTCCAGATGTTTCATATAACATCAGTGATTTGACCTAGACAAAAGGAAGCAGACATCTCTGCCATTCCATTGAATCTCAAATGTTTCAGATCTCATGCAAATCAACTTCTCTGCCCCCACCCCCGGTTGCAAAAAAAAAAAAATAAAATAATAAATAAAAACTGAGTGTGAATTCTCAACTTTAAAACAGTAATTCTACATAATGGGGACAAAAGTCAAACAGTTGCTTCATATTAGATAATGTAAAAATGAACTAGCTGCATTATTTTATTTGTGAATGGTTTTAGTAGTAAGTAAGACGGCCAATTGTTGGGACAAATTACCTCAGTTATTTATATTAGAACATGAATTAAGCTTTTTAGTTAATCGTGTCCATAATCTACAGCTACATATCACATTTTCAAACCCTGACCAGCCCCAGATAATCGTATGTCAAAGAATGTAGGCAGGATAAATCAGAATGTGGATGAATCTGCACAAACCTAACAAGGAAAAGGCTTTATGTTTGATGTCGATATCTTGCATTCAATATTAATAAAAAGACAGGAGGTATAGGTCTGAAATTAAAAAAAAAAATCTTTCTGGCAACATTTGTCTTGGGAAGGAACAGAGAACAAAGGAGACTATCTTAATTGATGCTACAAGCTTAAGCACAATTTAAACAAAAAATAAAAACGTTACTAAATCAATCTTGATGTTATGTTATCTAAATTTTTTACAGATAGGAAGCTACTGCTTCAATGCACATGTGTTTGTCTCTGTTTGCATTGAGATTTTATTTTGACATTAAACATTTCTGGATGAACTCATGGTGTTAGCAGGCTTTGGGCTATGAGGGGTGTCAGGGAGTTACTTAATTGTTTATCTGTTCACTGATTGGTTCTGCGTACAGGATAATTCTATTTCTTCCTTAAAAATGCTCTTTGGCCCAAACCAAAACCCACCAACATAGAGTTGATTGTGATTTAAATCTGGCTCTGTATAGGAGTCCTGGTATGGTGCTGTAAGATAAGCATTTGACAACAAGGTCGATTTGAACTGCAAAGTCAGTGGTTCAAACTCACCAGCTTCTCCTTGGGAACCCGATACAGGGTCACTATGAGTGGAAACTGACTCAATGGCAGTAATAACAACAACAATAACAGACTGTAAATCTTTATGGAAGCAGACAGCTTTATCTTTCTCTCTCAGAGTGGCTGGTGGATTTGAACTGCTGACCTGTGCTTATACTACAGCACCATCGATGCTTCTCTCCTTGGTTCAGGTCACAAGGTTCTTAGTTCTTCGAAATATGTTAACTTGCAAAGACATTACATTGTCATTGCAGTGACAAAGTGCTGAATCAGTGGTCTGCCAGTTTGTCATACTGTGGGAGCTTTTGGGTTGCTGTCAGGCTAAAAACTATGCCACTGGTATTTCAAATACCAGCAATATCATCTATGATGGACAAGTATCAGTGGAGCATTCAGACTAAGACAGACTAGGAAAAAGAACAACCATGACCAAAGATCGAACGACTTTTGTTATGACGCCAAACCAGGATACCATACTGGGTTGATATTGTTGTGAAGTGTCATCGAGTCAGTTCCTACCCATAGAAACCCTGTATAGGGTTTCCAAGGAGCAGCTGGTGAGCTTGAACTGCCAACTTTGCAGTTCAAACGGCTTTGCAGTCTGGGGCATTAAGCCACAGTGCCACACCAGGACTTCACACATAGGGATGGATAATTTAAATATTGGCTATCCTGGTGTGGCGCTGTGGGCTAATGCATCAAACTGCAAAGTCGTTTGAACTGCAAGGTCGATGGTTCAAGCTACCCAGCTGCTCCTTGGAAACCCTAAAAGGGTCGTTATGGGTTGGAATTGACTCTATGGCACTTAACAGCTGCAACATCAAAAATGGGGGTGGGGATAAAGGCATGAAGTGATTGGTTTACAATCATTCATGAGTGTACTTTGTTTCAGAATGATGAGGTAAGGTAGAATCCCCACTGAATAGTTTTCCTCTTTTCTAGATGGGTCTGGTGAAAGGGGATAGTGAATGATGCTGATAGGATGTTATGATTCAATTATAAGTACTTGTTAGCAGGATTAATTGTGATTGTCAAAACTGAAATTGTAGAAGATGTGTAACTAAAAATGGGGAAGTAGTTATTTTTTTCATTTCAGGAACAGACCATCCAGGACCATCAAGAACGGGATTGTACTCATTCAGATGAAACAAAGTATATGATTTGTTAAATGTAAAGGTGATGATGTTGTTTGTAAACCTTCACTCAATTCACAATAAAAGATTTTTCTTAAAAACGAACAAATGGCAGAGATGATGATGTGGAGAGATGGAGTGGCTAGGGACTCTAGACCCAGAGAGAGAGAGGGGCTGTGTGCTGGGGGGCAGCCTTGCAGAGTATACCCTTTGGTTGGTTAATGATGCATGGAGGGGATTGTAACCATGGCAATGAAACGATATATGATAGGATGAATGTAAAGCTAATGTTCTCCCATGTAAACTATCACATAATTCACAATAAAACATTAAAAAAAAAAAAGTACCAGTGGAATTGAAGGAAGAAATCCAAGCTGCACTAACAACATTGACAAAAAACAAGGCTCCAGGAATTGATGGAATACAAATTGAAATCATTCAGCAAACTATGCAGCACTGGAAACACTCACTAATCTATGTCAAGAAATTTGGAAGAAGTCTATCTAGCCAACTTATTAGAAGAAATCAATATTTCTGCCCATTCCAAAGAAAGGTGACCCAACAGAATGGGGAAATTATTAAACAATATCATTAATAATAACATGCAAATAAAATTTTGTTGATAATAATTTTTAAAAAACTGCTGAAGCAGTACATTGGCAGGGAGTTGCCAGACAATCAAGCCAGATACAAAAGAGGACATAAAATAAGGGATGTCATTGCTGACATAAAATGGACCTTTGCTGAAAGCAGAGAATACTAAACAGATCTTTACTTGTACTTCACTGACTACTCAAAGGCATTCTGTGTGGATTATAACAAACTATGAATTACATTGGAAAGAATAGGAATTCCAGAACACTTAATTGTGCTCACAAGAAATTTTGTTCCAGTGAAATAAGGGACTACTGAGTGATTTAAAATCAGGAAAAGTGTGTGGTAGGGTTGTATCCATTCATCATAATTATTTCATTTGTATGTTGAGGAAATAATCTGACAAGCTGGAGTTTATGAACAAGAACATGGCATCAAGAAGAAAGGCTCATTAGCAACCTGGGATATGCAGATGATATAACCTTGCTTACTGAAACCAAAGAGGACTTGAAGCACTTGCTTATAAGATAAATGACTACAGCCTTCAATATGGATTGTAGCAATGTAAAGAAAATAAAAATCTTCTGCAAAAAAAAAAAATAAATAAAAAATGCTAATCAGATAAAAGACTGAAGTTGTCAATGATTTCATGTTACTTGCATCCACATTCATTCCTCACAGAAGCAGTCAAGAAGTTAAATGACATATTGCATTGGGCAAACTTGCTATAAACGACCTCTTTAAATTGTTAAAGACCAAGAATATCACTTTCAGGACTAAGGTGCACCTGACCTAAGTCATGATATTTTCAACTGCTTCATATGCATTGAAAGCTGGACAATGAATAAGGAAAACTGGAGCTGATGAATAATATACAAAGTATGGGCTTCCAGAATAACAAATAAATCTGTCTGGGAAAAAGTACACCAAGAATGCTCTTTAGAAGCAAAGATGGTGAGACTTAGTCTCATGAACTTCAGACATGTTATCATGAAGGTCAAGTCCCTGGAAAGGAGCATCACAATACAGTAGAGGGTTAGGTAAAATGAGGTTGACCCCGATGCAATGGATTGATACAATATCTGCACAATGGGCTCAAACATGACAACAATTGTGAGGATGGTGCAGGACTGGGACAGTGTTTCATTCATTTGTGCATAAGGTAACAATGAGCTGGAGCTGGCTCAGTGGCACCTAACAACAACAACATGGGTGAAATATTGAACAAAGCATCAACAGGAGATGTAAGGAATACACAGTCACTGGATAAGAAAGAATTGGTTTGCATTCAACAATTTCAAGAGGTAGTATATGATTAAGAACCAGTGCAATTTAAGGAAGAAGTCTAAGATGAACTGAAGGCATTAATGAAAAACAAGACTCCAGAAATTGACAGAATATCAACTGAGATATTTCAACCAATGGATATAATATTGGAAGCAATCACTGACCAATGCCAAGAAATCTGGAAGATAGCCAGCTAACCTATTGGAAGAAATCCATATTTGTACCCATTCCAAGTAAGACAATCCAAAAGCATGTGCAAATTATTGAACAATATCATTAGTATCACATGCCATTAAAATTAACTGAAGGTAATTAAAAATGGCTATGGCAATGCAACAACAAAGAACTGCCAGAAATCCATGCCAAATTCAGAAGAGAACTTGAAAGGAGGAATATCATTGTTGATGTTAGACAGATCTTGGTTGAAAGCAGACAATAGCAGAGAGACATTTACTTGTGTTTTATGGACTACGCAAAGACATTTGACTCTGTGGATCATAACAAGTGATCAATAATATTGTGAAGAACGTAAATTCCAGAACATTTAACTGTGCTCATGCAGAATCTGCACATAGGCCAAGAATAAGAAGATATTTCATGGTTTAAATGATACCGTTCAATTATTTCCACATTTCATTGGGCCACCTTTCTTTGGAATAGGCACAAATATGTATCACTTCCAATCAGTTGGCCAGGCAACTCTTTTCCAAATTTCATGGCTTAAATGTATGAGTAACTCCAGCGCTACATCAGTTTGTTGAAACATTTCAATTTGCATTCCATCAATTTCTGGAGTCTAGTTTTTCACCATTGCCTTCAGTGTAGCTTGAGCCTCTTCCTTCAATATCATGGATTACTGATCATATGATATCTCTTGAAATAGTTGAACACTGATCAATTATTTTTGGTATAGCAGCTCTGTGTATTCCTTCCATTTTTGATTGTTCCTGTGTCATTCAATATTTTGCCCATAGATTCCTTCAATATTGCAACCTGAGGCTTGAAATTTTCTACAGTTCTTTCATTTTGAGAAATGCTGAGTATGTTCTTTCCTTTTAGTTTTCTAACTCCAGGTCTTTGCATATTTTATAATAATACTTTATCTTCTGGAACCAGCCTTTAAAATTTTTCTGCTCAGCTCTTTTACATTCTCTTTTTTCCCAGTTGCTTTTAGCTTCTCTGTGCTCAAGAGCAAGTTTTGGAGTCTCTTTTGATACTCATTTTGGTTTTTTCAGTCTTTCACATCTTTTTAATAACCTTTTACTTTCTTCATTTATGATGTTCTTGATGTCATCACAAAACTTCTCTGGTCTTCTGTAATTAGTACCTAATGCATCGTATCTGTTCTTAAGGTGATCTGAATTGAGGTGGAATACACTCAAGGCTGTATTTTTGATGTTCTCATGGACTTGTTCTAATTTTCTTCAGATTCAGCATGAATTTACATATAAACAATTGAAGATTTGTTCCACAGTTGGACCTAGCTTTGTTTTGGCTGATACTGTGCTTCCTCATTGCTTCTTTCCACAGTTGTAGTCAATTTGATTCCTTTATATTCCATCTGGTGAGGTCCATGTGTTTAGTCTCTGTGTATGTTGTTGAAAAAAGGTATTTGTAATAAATAACTCACTGGTCTTGCAAAAGTCTGTCAGATGATCTCCAGCATGGTTCTTATCACATACAGCCTATTTTCCAAGTACTGATTCTTCCTCTTTGTTTCAAATTTTCATATTTCAATCACCAGTAGTTATCAATTCATCCTGATTGCATGTTTGATCAATTTCAGACTGAAAAAGTTGGTTGAACTCTTCGATCTCTTCGTTGGCTTTAGTGGTTGATAGATAGTGTAGTGGTTATGAATAGGGCTGCTAATCTCACAGTGAGAAGTTTGAAACTGTCAGCTGTTCCCTGGGAGAAAGATGAGGCTTTCTGCTCCCGTAAATATTTACAGCCTCGAAAACCCTGTACAAGGTCGCTATGAGTTGGAACTGACTCCACGGCACATAGGATTGTGCAGAACAACATATCAATTTTATTAATAGCCATATTACCGGGTCTTCCTTGTAGGTACATGAGTATTGTCCCTTCAATCACATCATTAATAGCAGATTTTATCTCTTAAACTATAGGTCTTGCTGCACTACAAAATATTTACAAAAATAGTTGTATTTTTATCCAGTAACAACTACACTGCTACAGCTTCTACTATGTACCATCCAGTCAGTTGTGACTCAGTAGCTCTGTACATGGTCTCTGAGGCTGTAGATCTTTATGGGAGAAGCCTTATCTTTCTCACAAGAAGCAGCTGCTGGATTCCAGCTGCTGATCTCATGGTTAGCAGCTCAGTGCATAATCGACTATGCTACCAGGACTCCTCGGACAGTACACTAATTACTATTTCACACATGTGAAAATAGACTAGCTTATAGCATGTATAAATACAAGAAAATCAACAGTAATTTCCAAGTCAAATAAACATGTTTTCACAGATTTTAGTATTACATTTAATTATGCTCATGAGGAACCTATGCAAAGGCCAAGAGGCAGTCATTAGAACAAGGGAATAATGAATGGTTTAAAATCAGAAACAGTGTGTACCAGGATTGTATTCTTTTACCATACATAGTCAAACTTTATGTTGAGCAAATATTCTGAGAAGCTGGATTATATGAAGAACATAGCATCAGAATTGGAGAAGACTCCTTTACAGCCGTGATGTGCAGATGATACAATCTTACTTGCTGGAAGAAAAGAGGACTTAAAATATTTATTGATGACTATCAAAGACTATGGAGTCCTGGTGTGGCGCTGTGGGTTAATGTGCCAAACTGTAAAGCTATTTGAACTGCAAGGTCAGCAGTTCAAGTCACCAGCTACTCCTTGGAAATCCTATACAGGGTCACTATGGACCAGAATTGACTCAATGGGACTTAACAACAGCAACAACATCAAAGACTATAGTTTTCTATATAGATTGCACCTAAATGTAAAGAAAATGAAAATCCTCACAACTGAACCAATAAATAGCATCATGAAAAGTGGAGAAAAGATAAAAAGTTAAAAAGTTCATTTGGATTGGATCCAAAATTAACACTCATGGAAGTGGCCGTCAAGAAATAAAGTGATGTATTAGGCAACTCTGTTGCAGAAAACCTCTTTAAAGTGTTAAAGCAAAAGGGTAATAAGGCAGATTCAAGACATAGTATTTTCACTTGCCTCATATGCACATAAAAGTTGATCAATGAATAAAGAAGAGCATAGAACTGATTCATTTGAATTATGGCCCTGAAGAAGAATATTAAAGGTACCTTGGACTGGCAGAATGGTGAGACTTCCAATTCTCATACTTTGGACATGTTATCAGCAGGAACTAGTTGCTGGGGAAGGATATCATGCTTCCTAAAGTGGAGGGTCAGGAAAAAAAAGAGAGACAGAGAGAGATTGGCACAGTGGCAGCAAAAATGGGCTCAAACATAACAACGATTATGAGGATTGTGCAGAACAGGTCATTTTTTTTTGTTGTTGTTGTGCTTAGGATCACTGTGAATTGGCACTGACTCAATGGCACCAAACAACATCAACAATATTTTATTTAAGTACAACAACAGTATCCTGTACAACTGAAGATATAAATTACCTTACCTAAGATGAGGGACCACCACTCATCTGTCAGTTTGTCATACTGTAGTGGCTTGTGAGTTGCTGTGATTCTGAAAGCTATGCCACCAGTATTTTAAATACCAGCAGGGTCACCCATGGTGGACAGGTTTCAGATGAACTTCCAGATGAAGACAGAGTAGGAAGAAGGAGTGACGAACTACTTGTGAATATTTAATCACTGAAAACCATATGAATAGCAGAGAAACACTGTCAGATATAGTGCTAGAAAATGAGCCTTCAGGTTGGAAGGCACTCAAAATGCAACTGGGGAAAAGCTGCCTCCTCAAAGTAGAGTTGACCGTGATGACGTGAATGGAGTAAAGTCCCTGGGAGAAAAGCGTGCGGGACCGTCATTTGCTGATGGGGCACAACTCAAAATGAAGAGACACCGCTGTAAACATCCATTGAAAATCAGAACATGGAATGTACGAAGTATGAATCTAGGAAATTTGGAAGTTGTCAAAAATAAAATGGAACGCATAAACATCAATATCTTCGGTATTAGTGAGCTGAAATGGACTGGTATCAGCCATTTTGAATCTGATGACCACATGGTTTCCTATGTTGGAAATGACAAATTGAAGAGCAATGCAGTTGCATTCATTGTCAAAAAGAACATATCCAGATCAGTCATGAGGTATAACACTGTCTGTGATAGGATAATATCCATGCACCTACAGGGAAGCCCAGTTAATACCACTATTATTCAAATTTATACACCAACTACTAAAGCCAATGAGGATGAAATAGAAAAATTCTACCAACTTCTTCAATCTGAAATTGATCAAAGATGCAATCAAGATGTATTGATCATTACTGGTGATTGGAATGCAAAGATTGGGAGCAAAGATCAGTAGTTGGGAAATATGGCCTTGGTGATAGAAATGATGCTGGAGAATGCATGATAGAATTCTGTAAAATCAATTATTTGTTTATTTCAAATACCTTCTTTAGACTGCATAAGAGACGACTATACACATGGACCTCACCAAATGGAATACATAGAAATTAAATTCACTACAACTGTGGAAAGAGATGATGAAGAAGCTCCATATCATCAGTGAAAACAAGGCCAGGGACAGACTGTGGAACAGACCATCAATTACTGATATGCAAATTCAAACTGAAGCTGAAGAAAATGAAAACAAGTCCACGAGAGCCAAAATATGACCTTGAATACATCCCACCTGAATTTAGAGATCATCTGAAGAACATATTTGATACATTAAACACTAAAAACTGAAGACCAGAAGAGTTGTGGGATGACATCAAGAACATCATACGTGAAGAAAGCAAAAAAATCATTGAGAAGACAAGAAAGAAGGAAAAGGTCAAAATGGATGTCAGAAGAGACACTGAAACTTGCTCTAGAGATGCTAAGGCATCTCTACGCTGGAAGAAATGAGGAGGTACAAGAGACGAACAGAAATTTTCAAAGGTCAGCACAAGAAGATAAAGCCAAATATTACAACAAAATGTGCACAAATCTGAAATCAGAAAACCAAAAAGGAAGAACACACTCAGGATTTCTCAAGCTTGGGGAACTGAAGAAAATATTCAAGCCTTGACTTTCGTTATTGAAAGATTCTCTGGGCAAATTATTGAATGATGCAGAAAGCATCAAGAGAAGATGGAAGGAATACACAGAGTCACTGTACCAAAAGGAAATAGTTAATGTTCAACCATTTCAAGAGGAGCCAATGATACTGAAGGAGGAAGCCCAAGCTGCATTGACAGAATTGGCAAAGAATAAGACACCAGGAATTGATGGAATAAAAATTGAAATCTTACAAGAAAGTGAGGCGGCACAGGAGGCACCCACTCATCTCTGCCAAGAAATTTGGAAGACAACTATCTGGCCAACTGATTGAAAGAGCCATATTTGTGCCCATTCCAAAGAGAGATGACCCAATGGAATGCGGAAATCATCAGACAATTTTTAATATGCCATGCAAGTAAAGTTTTGCTAAAGGTAATACAGAAATGGCTACAAGCATACATTGACAGAGAACTTTCAGAGATTCAAGTCGGATTCAGAGGAGGCCGTGAAACAAGGGATATCATTGATGATGTCCAATGGAGCTTGGTTGAAAGCAGAGAATATAAGAAAGATGTTTTCCTGTGCTTTATTGACTATGCAAAAGCTTTTGGTTATGTGGATCATGACAAGCTATGGACAACATTGCAAAGTATGAGTATTCCGGAACACTTAATTATGCTCATGAGGAATCTGTACATGGATCAAGAGGCAGTTGTTCGAACATAACATGGGAATACTGAATGGTTTAAAATTAAGAAAGGTGTGTGACAAGGTTGTATTCTTTCACCAAACTTATTCAACCTGTATGCTGAGCAAATCATCCAAGAAGCTGGGTTCTATGAAGAAAAATGTGGCATCAGGATTGGAGGGAGACTCATTAACAACCTTCAATATGCAGATGATACAACCTTCCTTGCTGAAAGTGAAGAGAACTTAAAATATTTACTGATGAAGATCAAAGAGCACAGCTTTTGGTATGGATTACATCTCAATGTAAAGAAATAAAAATCCTCACCACTGGACCAATAAACAACATTCTTATCAATGGAGAAAAGATTGAAGTTGTCAAGGACTTCATTCTTCTGGGATCAACTATCAACACTCATGGAAGCAGCAGTCAAGAAATCAAACGACATATTACATTAGGCAAATCTGCTGCACAAGACCTTTTTAAAGTGTTGAAGAGCAAAGATGTCAGCTTGAGGACTAAGGTGCGCCTAACCCAAGCCATGGTATTTTCAATAACCTCATATGAAAAGCGAAGACTGTAGAAGAATTGATGCCTTTGAGTTATGGTGTTGGAGGAGAATATTGAAAGTGCCATGGGCTGCCAAAAGAACCAATTGATCCATTTTGGAGGAAGTGCAGCCAGAGTGCTCCTTGGAGGCCAACATGGCCAAACTTCGTCTCTCATACTTTGGACATACTGTCAGGAGGGACCAGTCACTGGAGAAGGATATCATGTTTGCTAAGGTGGAGGGTCAGAGAAAAAGAGGAACCGTTCGTTATAGATTAGTGAGTAAGAACAAGTAAGCCGGTGCTTACCTTCCCTATTGGGTATTAAGCCCCAGGTTTCAGCCATCTCTCACAGAATCCCATTGGATGCACTTTGTTAACCCTGAATTGCTGATGAGGAAACCAAGATGTGTTCCTGTTGTTAAGTCGATTTTGACTCATGGTGACCTCATATGACAGAGTAGAACTGTCACAAGTCGTTTTCTAGGCTGTAATCTTTATGGAGAAGGAGCCCTGGCAATGCTCTAGGATAAGGGCAAAGTCAGCAGTTGAAACCCACCAACTTCTCCACAAGACAAAGATGAGACTTTCTGCTCCCATAAAAATATACAGTCTTGAAAACCTTATACAAGGTCACTAAATTGTAGTCTACTGGGTTTCATTTTTGGTTTTACTTTTTATTGAAACTGGTCACCAAGTCTTTCTCCATGAAGCTACTGGGTGGGTTCAAACCGTCATCCTTTAGTTAGCAGTCAGACACTTAACAGTTGCACTCCCAGCATTCCTTAACTAAGAACAACCCACTACATTCAGATTCACAGTTAGAACTGCTCCACAGGGTTTTGAGGCTGTAAACCTTTTGGAAGCAGACCACCTCATCTTTTTCCTGAAGAACTGATGGGTTCAAATCACTGACCTTCTGGTCAGCAGCCCAATGCTTAACCCACTGCACAACCAGGGATCTTTAACTAAGACTCGTTGTTAAGTCCCATTGAGTTGGTTCTAACTCTTAGTCACCCTGAATAGGGTTTCCAAGGAGTAGCTGGTGGGTTTGAACTGCCAACCTTGTGGTTAGCATTCCAGTGCTTATCCCACAGCACCACACAGTATTCCTAACTAAGACTTAGGTGAAATAATCTGCTAAGGTCATATGTCTTGACCTACCTCTTGAACATGCTGCTCTTCTACTGGATGGATACCTGATACCTAAATTTGGACTATATGAGGATACCATTAATTTTGTATCTTTGAACAAATTTTTATATATGTCTACACAAGAAAATAGTAGCTATATTTTTCTAAAAATGGGTCTGAACCACAATAGGTTAGAAAAGCCTTTTTAACAGCTTTTGTCTGGGTTACTTTTCTGGGTTGCCCACTCTAATAATTACAAATGAAAAGCACTATTAGGTGTGTCCACCTAAGCCAGATATCTATCCACAAGCCTGCCTAGAACATCTATTAACTAGCAACTTATTGGGAGGACTTGTAGGTAGGAGTGAAATTTTTGTAATACTTTGGAAATCAAGGCAGTAAAATTGGCTGCTGAAAAACAAATACTGAACAAGGAGTTTAAGCACTGTAAGTGCTTAACTACTAAGGAGTTGTTGTTAAGTACCTTCCATTGGTTCTGACTCACAGCCACCCTGTGTAGGGTTTTCAAGGCGTGGCTGGGGCTTTGAACTGCTGACCTTGAGAGTCAAAGCAACTTTGCGGTTTAGTCCTTATCCTACAGCAACACAACAGGACAGCTGATTGTAAATATGCCAAGTTCTGGAAGACCCTCAACTCTAAATAAAACGACCTAGGTGCCACTTCAGAAAACCAAACTGGAATGTGATTTTTAATTTAGTCAATGAAAATGAATAGATTATTTTGTAATTTTCCTGAGAAAAGCCCTTCTAATCAAGGGGGCAGTCAGCCAAGGGAAGACTCCAAGCTATCAGTTATTGTTGAGTGGATTCTGACTCAAGATGTCCTTATGTGTGTAAAAGTAGAACTGTGTTCCATCCAGTTTTTAATGTTTGATACTTAAAAATTTAGATCACCAGGCCTTTCTTATGAGGAGCCTTTGGCTAAACTTGAACCTCCAACCTTTTGTCAAGCACATTAATTGTTTATACCACTGAGGAACTCCTCAGGGACAATTAATGGTCCAGAAATTGGCTGTTTTCAAGATATGGATCACGGAACAATGTATTGTTATTTACTCTAAATTCATCCTTTTGGAGTTACAGTTCATTAAGCAGAGTAATTCTCTGTAGAGTCTAGAGTCACTGTGGGTATTAATAGACTCAATGGTAATGGGTTTGTACGTCAGGCAGTTTACAGAAATTTCTCAAATCATCATCAACAACACCCTATAAGACAAGGTGTTATCACTATTTTTCAGGAGAGAGAAAAAAAATGAGGCTTGTGTAGGTCACACAGGTGGCGTACGTTAGAGTTAGGGTTCAAACACTAGTTGTAATTTGTGGTTCTTTTTGTTTTTCAAGCCCACACTCCTAAGCATTATCCTTGTTTACGTAGCAGTTTTGGGTTTTTGTTTTGCATGAGCGGTGACACAGTCTTAACATAATTGTCAAAATCAAGTTTCTGAATCTTCAAAACTAGGGACTATTTTTTGGACTCAATGAAATCTCCGTAAGTATCACATTGGGAGATCTGTTGACAGGCAAATAGCTGGCTGTGTTAGTGACCCCTTGTGTCTGTGTGCTTTCATTCAAATTGACTTCAGAGTATCTACAAAAGAATTATTTGAAAATGACTGAATGAATACCATGGATGGAAATGTATTTAGTTTGAGCAAAAAGATAACATACACAATTGCAAATGGTTTAAGTGAGGCTATTAACTTTCACACTATTTTTTTTTTTAATTATTAAACTTTGAAACTCATTCATGGTTGGCTTTCAGAAATGTCTTTGTACTCTTTTCCCTTCTTTTTCTATGTGCTCAATTGTCATGTCAGGATGAATTGATATTGTTTCCTTATATCAGAGCTTTTAATAATAATTTCAAAGAACGCCTAGGCTCTCTTGTATCAATATCAGTTCCCCACCCAAATTTATCATTTACAGACAGTGTCTAATCACCTATTTTGCTAGACTATAGTGACTTTCAGATCTGTTCAAACCCAGAGGATTGCATTTCAATGAGCTCTGCAAAGTGACTACCGCCAGCTATTTATGACTTTGGAAATGGCTTGGGTTTATTAAGCGCTGTTGTTGTTAAATGCCATCAAGTCGGTTCTGACTCATAGCGACCATCTATAGGGTTTCCAAGGAGCGACTGGTGAGCCTGAACCACCAACCTTGCAGTTCAAACTGACTTTGCAGTCTAGCGCATTAACCCACAGCATCACACCTGAACTCCATTAAGTACTGTAGTTCTCTCTGTCTCTCCTACCTATTATTGTTTCTAGGTGTCTATGACTTGGTTCCAAATCATAGGGATTCTCTGCACAACATAACAAAATACTGCCTGGTCCTAGGTCATCCACACAATTTTTGCTATGTTTGAGCCCATAGTTGCTGTCACTAAGTCAATCCATCTCCTAGGGTGTCGCCTTTTTTGCTGACCCTCCACTTTACCAAGCATAATGTCCTTTTCTGGAGATTAGTCTCTCCTGGCAACAGGTCCAAATTACCAAGAGACAAAGTCTCACCATTCTTGCTTCTAAGGAACACTTTAGCTGTGTTTCTTTCAAGATAGATTTGTATGCTCTTCTGGCAGTCCACAGTACCTTCAATATTCTTCACCAACACCTTAAGTTACATGCATCCATTCTTCTATGGTCTTTCTTACTCATTATCCAACTTTCACATGGATATGAGGTAACTGCAAATAACATGGCTTGAGTTAGGAACACCTTAGTTCTCAAAGTAACATCTTTGCTCTTTTAACACTTTAAAGAGGTCTTTTGCAGCAGATTTGTCTAGTTCCTTGACTGCTGCTTCAGTGACTGTTAACTGTGGATCCAAGCAAAATGAAGTCTTTAACAACTTCCATCTTTTCTCTATTCATTATAATATTTTTATTGGTTCAGTTGTGAGGATTTTCATTTTCCTTACATTGCGATGTACTCAATACTGAAAGCTGTCATCTTGGATCTTCATCAGAAAGTATTTTAAGTTCTCTTCAGTACCAGAAAGTAAGGTTGCATCATCTGCATAACACAGGTTGTTAGAGAGTCTTCCTCCAATTCTGATGCCATGTTCTCCTTTATATAATCCACTTTTTCAGATTATTCGCTCAGCATACAGACTAAATAAGCATGGTGAAAGAATACAACCATGGAGCACACCTTTCCTGATTTTAAACCATTCAGTATCCCTTGTTCTGTTCAAACAACTGCCTCTTGGTTTATGCACAATTTCTTCAGAAGTACAATTAAGTGTTCTGTAAAACTTATTCTTCACAGTGTTATCTGTAGTTTGTTTTGATCCACAGAGTTGAAAGCCGTCGCATAACCAATAAAGCTCAAGTAAGCATCTTTCTGGTATTCTCTACTTTTAGCCAAGATCCATCTGACACAAGCAATGATATCTGTAGTTCCATGTCTTCTTCTGAATCCAGCTTGATTATCTAGAAGCTCCCTGATGATGTACAGCTACAATTATTTAAAACTTATCTTTAGCAAAAATTTGCTTGTATGTAGCATTCATAATATTGTTCAATGACTTCCACAGTGTTAGGTTACCTTTCACTGGAATGGGTACAAATATGGATCTTTTCCAATCAATTGGCCAGGTAGCTGTGTTCCAAAGTTCTTGACATAAATGAAAGAGCGCCTCTATCATTGCCTTAGTTTGTTGAGACATTTCAATGTCTTTTGTGCTGATTCCTGGAGTCTTGTTTTTCTCCAATGCCTTCAGAGCAAGTTGGACCTCTTCCCTCATTGGTTCTTGATCATATGCTACATCTTGAGATGATTAAATATCGACCACTCCGTGGGAGAAACATGAGGCTTTCTACTCCCGTAAAGATTTACACCCTCGGAAACCCTGTACAGTGTCGCTATGGGTCGGAACCGACTCGACGGCACTTAACAACAACAACTCTTTTTGGTACAGCGACTCTGTGTATTCTTTTCATCTTTGTGTGTGTGTGTGAAAATTTTTATTGTAAATTGATTTAAAGTTTACAGAGCAGATCATCAGTTTTACGTCCAACAAATCATATACTTTGTTTCATCTCAATGATTGCAGTCCCCTTCATGGAAGGACAGTTATCCCACTTCCTTTCTGTGGTTCCCATTTCCTTTGTTCCTTCCCTAAGCCCTGTTAACCTCATCCCCAGGTAAATGCTGCCCTTCTGATCTCGAATGGTTGACATTTCCATGATGAGCATACCTCACCAGTATTGTCCTCATTCATACCTATCCACTGCTTGGTTGAAAATTGAGCCATGAGAATAAGTCCCATTTCAGACTTGAATGGCAGCCAACGTCCATAGTCTTGGGTTCCTCCAGTTTCTCTCTGGGCTTTTTTATAATTTTCAGTTTTGTTACACATTCTACTCAAAATATTACAGAACATAGAAAAGGAAGTAAAACTTCCAAAACAAGGCAAAGGCATCACTATAAAAGAAAATTAGAAACCAATATTCCTCACGCACATAGATGCCAAAATTTTCAGTAAAATCCTAGCCAATAGAATTCAAGAACATATCAAAAAGCTAGTACGTCATGTCCAAGTGCGATTCATTCCAGGTATGCAAGGATGGTTCAGTCTTGCAAAAACAATCAATGTAATGTACCACATAAATAAAACAAAAGAACCTCTATCTTCTTTTGAGGCCTCCTGCATCATTCAATATTTTACTCATAGAATCCTTCAATATTGCAACCTGAGGCTTGAATTAATTTTATTTCTTTAGTTCTTTCACCTTGAGAGATGCTGACTATTCTTCCCCTTGGGTTTTTCTAACTCCAGGTGTTTATACATTTCATTACAATACTTGACTTTGTCTTCTTGAGATACCCTCTGGAATTTTCTTTTCAATTCTTTTATTTCCTCATTTCTATCAGCTGTGGTAGTATAGTGGTTCCGAGTCAGCAGTTCAAAACTACCATCCATTCCATGGGAGAAAGATGAGGCTTTTTGCTCCCACTAATATTTACAACCCCAGAAACCCTACGTAGGGTTGCTATGAGTCAGAACCAACTCCATGACATAAAACCACCACCACCATGCTCAAGAGCAAGTTTCAGAGTCTCTTCTTACATTCATCTTAGTCATTTCTGTCTTCCCTACCTTTCTTTATTTTCGTCATGTATGATCTTTTTTATGTCATCCCACTACTCCTCTGGTCTTCTGTCATTGGTGTCTAATGCATTAAATCTGATCTTAAGATGATCTCTAAATTCAGGTGAGGTACACTTAAGGTTGTATTTTGGCTCTTGTTTTAATTTTCCTCAGCTTCAGCCTGAACTTGCGTATGAGCAACTGATGGTCTGTTCCATAGTCAGCCCCTAGCCTTGTTTTGACTGACGATATTGAGCTTCTCCAGCCTGTCTTCCCACAGATGTAGTTGATTTGAGTCCTGTGTATTCTATCTGGGGGAGTCTATGTGTATAGTCACCATTTATATTGAAAAAAGATCTTTGTAATGAATAAGTTTCATTACAAATGAAAAATTCTATTATGCTATCTCCAGCATGATTTCTGTCACCAAGGCTATGTTTTCCATCTACTGATCCTCTTTGTTTCCAGTTTTTGCATTCCTGTCATCAGTAAGTATCAATGCATCTTGATTGCATGTTTGATCAATTTCAGACTGAAAGACTTGGTTGAATTCGTCAGTTTCATCATCACTGACTTTTGTGGTTACTGCATACATTTTAATAATAGTGGTATTTACTGGTCTTCCTTTAAGGCATATGGATATTATTCTACCACAGACAGCATTGTACTTGAAGATAGATCTTGAAATTCTCTTTCTGATGATGAAAGCACTCCATTCCTCTTGAATTTGTTGTTCCTGGCATAGTAAACCATATAATTGTCTAGGAGTCCTGGTGTGGTGCTGTGGGTTAATGCATCAGACTGAAAAACCATTTGAACTTCAAGGTTGTTGGTTCAAGCTCACCAGCTGCTCCTTGGAAACCCTATACAGGGTCGCTGTGGGACAGAACCAACTCAACGGCACTTAACAACAACAACAACATCTAGATTCTCAATCTTTACAGGTTCCATTTCATTTTTGACATCTTCCAGTTTTCCTAGATCCATCCTTCCTACATTTCATGTTCTGTTTATTACGGATATTTACAACTGATCCTCCTCAGTTTGAGTTGTGCTCCATCAGCAAATGAAGGTCCTGAAAGCTTTTCTCCATCCACATCATTTATGGTCAACTCTACTTTAAGGAGGCAGCTCTTCCCCTAGTCATATTCTAAGTGCCTTCAAACCTGAAGGGCTCATCATCCAGCACCATATCTTACAATGTTCTGCTGCTCTTCATAAGGTTTTCAGTGTGTAACCATTCAGAAATGGTCTGCCTCTCCTTCCTTGTCTTAATCTGGAAACTCCACGGAAACCTGTTAACCATAGTAGTTGGCCCTGCTGCTATTTAAAACACCAGTGACAGCTTCCCGCTTAACAGAAACACACAAGCCACCACAATATGGCAAACTCAGAGACAAATTGACAGAATGGCTATCTCTCCTACCTGTGTTCTGTGTTTGTGGGAGCAGAGGTAGGTCAATGGGAAACACAGCTTATCATCTGCTGGGAAGAGTGATTTCAAGTTTGGAAATAAAACATTTTTAAAAGAATTTGTCCTGTTTCCTTCTATCCTGAAGAAACACAAATTCCTTCTTACATCTGAGGTATACACCCTTTTTTGGCTGAAGGTATCTGGAAGCATTCTGCTAAGTTATTTCAGACTCACTCAAATGGAAGTTGCACATATGTGCTTAGACTTACCTATGTAAGAACATAATCTTATTCCTTGCACAAGTTTAATTGTCTGGGTGACTCAATTGGTTAATAGGAGCAAATGTACAGTTGTGGTTCCTATATGGTCAGTTTGTCTCATTTGGCTTCCTGGTCATAAAAGGAACCCCCAATATTCATGTTGCTATTGTTGTAAAGCACTACTGCTTCTATTCTGGCTCATAGTGACCCTGTATAGGGTCTCCAAGGATCAGCTAGTGGGTTTAAATCGTCGACTTTGTGGTTCTCAGTCCATTGCTGATCCTACAGTGCCACACCAGGAGTGCATTCATGTTGTTAGGGACTTTGAAGTAAATTCCAAACTCATTGTGACTTTATGCACAACAACAAAACCTTGTCCCGCCAGTGTCATCCCCCTGATCGGTTGTGGATAAGACTGTCTGACCCATAGGGTTTTCATTGCCTGATGTTCAGAAGCAGTATTATCTTCCTAGATCTTCTTAGTCTAAAAGCTCTGCTAAAACTATGTAGCACTATAGCAACATGCATCTCTACAGTGACCGACAGATGATGGTTGAGCATGAAGTGCATTGGTCAGGAATTGAACTAGGATCTCACTCATGGAAGGAGAGAATTCTACCACCGAGCTATCAATTCCCTTCTAACTAATGACAAATATGTTTTTCAGAGGAGAGCACAAACCATGTCCACACTGTCTAAGACAACTCACAACTCCTGCTTGCTAATGGTTCATTTTCAAGTGAGAAGGGTCTCATATGCTTTGCTTTAGTTTGAACATTTGTATACCATTCATTTGGTGTGGTTCCTTATGAATATAATTTTTTTCTTTGTGTTTAGATCCTAGTGCAGGTTCGGAACCAGGTGGTTGCTTAGTAGATGTTTATAAGGGAATTAAAACTACAACAGTAAACCCAGATGTAAAACAAAAGCTAAAACATTCCCATGGCTGGACCTTGAATTTTAAAAAAGAATAAGGAAAGAGAAGGATGTGTTGTGACTTCTAAATAGACTATTGACTTTCACTGAGGTGCATAACTCACACAGTGATTAGGAATCTGCACTATAATTGTTCTTGTCATCCACACACTTGGCTACAGTCGATATCTTTTTATCATATACATTTTTAATCATGTATTAATAAACAAGAAGTTTGTATTTTATTGATGACTGGATTATATTATTGACTAACTCCACAATTCCACCTATGGCTTCTGAACGTATAAACAAGGTCAAGATGTGAAGATCATACAAAGTATGTCAAAGACATAAATGAGACTTTTCTCTAACTCTGTGATTCAATTGTGGAGGACAGTCCCAAGAAGAACCAATGAATTTTGAAATTAGTTACCAGGTAAATAAATGGTTCTGTAGTTCTTAATGTGAATAATAAAAATTAGCTCAAATTATTTTACTATACTAGAATGCAGAAAGCATTTTTTTTCTTTGCATACGAAGTAGTTATGATTAACTAGTTGTGATGGAATGATCTGGGCGGCTTTAAGGATTCTTTGAGGTGATTAGGAAATATGGTCCCTTGTTGGCAAACAGAAGATGCTGCATTTTGGATACTGGATTTTACTTCACCATCTGCCAAAAATACTAGGGTTTTCTCCTTCCAAATAGGAAGTCTTGAGGTTATGATCTTCCTCCAACCTTGAAAACCCATGCTGTGAAATCCCAATCTCTACATCCATCATACACCCTGGTACCAGATTTCCAGCATTCCACAGACACTTCATCTGTTCTGCTAGACACCAAGGGAATACAAATTGCATTAGACAACTTGTATTAGACAAGTTATGGGTTGAAAATCCTAATATGATTCCATTCAGTTTGACAGTGGTGCTGTAGGATAAACACTGGACTGCTAACCACAGGTTGGAAATTCACACCCACCAGCCACTCTGAGGGATGAAGATGAGACTCCCTGACCCCATAGAGATTTACAGCCTCAGAAACCCTGTACAGGGTCTCTATGAGTCACTCAATGCTGACTTTTGGGTTATAATACATGAAATTCAGCCATTCTTCTTCCTGCTTCATTCTTCATTAAAAAAGCTTTATTGCAAGCCCAAAGAGAGTTCTTACATCATCTTTAGTCACTGGACTACTTAAGGAACAATGCTCCAGGGGCCTCACCTCAGCCACCCTTTTACAGAGTGTCCTGTGAATTCTGTCTTCTCCCTTCTAATGGGCCACATTCCCAGTCCTTCCAATTGATCAGGCCAAGTTGGAAACCACTGATGCATGGTTGTTTATTTTGTTTTGTTTATTTTTAATGTCTCCTTTTTTCTAAAAGTTCCCTTTGATGCTTTGTGTATCCTGTCATTCTTCAATCTTGTCAATTCATTCTATAGTCTGTATTGTTACGTCATGACTTTGACAAGCACAATGCTTATGTAAGATGTCACCATTTGGGAGAAACTAGATGATGTGTACAACTACTTGTGGATTTAGATTTTTTTTTCTAAACTGCAAATTAAAATAAAACAGACCTGTGCATATTCACCTACAGCTCATATTTGCAAATTATATCCTACTGCATATTAATATAAATGTTTTTGTACTCTCTGGACATAATCCTTTGACCCACAGTTACTGTTTTGGGGGCGGCATTAAGAAGACTATCTTAGCTTTCTCCTATGTTTGAGTTGTACCATTTTTTGCAGAAGTCCTTTTAGGGGTCAACATGGTAGAACATGATAAGACAGGCAGAGAAATAGACTTTAAGCAACAGAGTAAGGAAAAAAAAATGCTTTGCAGCTATACTGAAAAGAGGTATCAAAAGAACAGACATAATGATAGTTTAAATAAAGTTCAGTCTTTTTCACATTGAAACCTAATCAAATAAAATTACTACATCTTAAGAACTCTTCATTTGCATTAGTTAAATATGATAATACTTTATGTATAACAATAATTTATAATTTTCAAAACTCACATTATTTCTTTAATTCATAAAAACTGTGATGCAGGCAAAATAGCAATTATTATTATAGGAAGATTTGGGGGTAGAGAAGATGAGTGTACTTATTTGGGAGAAGTTAAGACTCAAATCCATACTGTCCAATTCCTAGTAGGGTACACTTCTTACTTCATAATGTAGTTTTGAAATCTCCAGCTTAGAATTTGTTTTTATCTCGCTCATGGAACAAAGGACTGCAAAAGGTTATTTTCCTACTTATTGTTGACTGGAAAAATATAGAATTATTGTAAATATTGTAATGACAATATCTTAAACTATTACAAGTGTGAATTTCCTTTAATGAACTCCTTTTTGTTTCTGCATGTGACTAATTTCTGTATGTGAAAATCACTGGGTTTATTTCTCCATTGGCTCTTTAGCTCTCTTGTTGGTAACACTTGGACTATCTTCCTCTTACTCTTGGGACTTTAATTTAGAAATGGAGAGCAGTTTTGTATTTTATTTTACTTATATAATAGTGTAGTCACATGTGTTAATATAGAAAGAGAATATAGAATATGTTCTGAAATTTCTCTTAAAAAAAAAAAAATTCTTACTTGTTTCTTCTGGATTCTATGCTCATTTAAGTTTTCTAATCAGTCAGGTCCCTGCCCTCACCCCCAAAGTTTACATTTTGTTTTAAAATTTATATTCATGGACATA
The DNA here is from genome assembly GCF_000296735.1 of Chrysochloris asiatica. NCBI lineage: Eukaryota > Metazoa > Chordata > Mammalia > Afrosoricida > Chrysochloridae > Chrysochloris > Chrysochloris asiatica. The sequence continues at coordinate 1,019,462 of NW_006408651.1, forward strand.
ACAACAACAACAACAACAGCTTTCTTTCAATCAGTATAAAACCTCAGAGGTGCATTCAAGTTGTTGTATATATCAATAGTTTGTTCCTTTTTATTGCTTGGTAGTATTCCATTGTATGGATGTAGCAGTTTGTTCATCCATTTACTTGTTGATGGGCATTTGATCGTTTCCTGGTTTTGAGAATTGTGAATAGAGTCGTTGTAAATATTAAACAGATTTTTGTGTTCACATGTGGCCATTTCTTCAGAGCAAATGTGTAGGAGTGGGATTGCTGAGGTAAATAGTAAATGCATGTTTAACTGTATAAGAAACTGCCACATTATTTTCCCAGTGACTGTAATTTTTTCACCATCAATGTATAAATATTCCAGTTGTTCTACATCCTCATCCACATGCTGCATTGACAATAATGTTTATTTTAGCCATTCTAATAGATATCTGGAATCTTGGTGTGGCTCTGTAGGATAACTACGAGGATAACCACAAGGTCCCACAGTTCAAACCCACCAGTCACTCCTAAGAAATGTTATACAGGTTCAGAACCAACTCATTGGCATTTGACAATAGCAACAACAATAGATGTCTAGTGATATCTCATTATGATTTTAGCATTTTTAATGGCCAATGATGTTGAACATCTTTTCATGTGCTTATTTGCCTTCCATATATTCTTTTGGATGAAGCATCTCTTCTTTTCCCATTTTTTAAAACAAAAAACAAAGTGGGTTGTTTATTTTCTTACTCTTCAGTTTCTTCTTGTTGTTAAGTGCCGTCAACTCGGTTCTACTCTTAGGGTTTCCAAGGAGCGGCTAGTGAGTTTGAACTGCTGGCCCCATGGTACAAACTGACCTCTCTGTCCAGTTTATCCACACTAGATCTCCCTTCAATTTCTAGTGCTCTTTATATACTGTATTCTAGATTTAAGTCTTCTCTTGGATATGTGATTTTGCAAATATCTTCTCCTCATCACTAGCTTGTGTTTTGTTCTTTTAATAGTGTCTTTGAAGTCCTGGTGTGGCTCTTTATTGATAACCACTGGACCACAAGTTCATTTTGAACCGTAAGGTTTGTGGTTCAAACTCACCAGCCACTCCTTGGAAACTCTATACTGGGTAGCTATGAGTCAGAAATGACTCAACAGTACTTAAAAACAATAACAACATTGTTTTTAGCAGAACAAACGCTTTTTAGTTTTGGTGAAATCCATTTATAATTTTATTTTTCTTTTTTGATTTGTGCATTTGCATGCTTAAGAATTGCTAGCATAAGCTTAGATGACTAGGATTTTCTTTTGTGTTTGCTTCTAGAAGTTTTCTAGTTTTGCCTTTAGATCCCTGGTCCATTTTGAGTTAGTTTTTGTATAAGGAATGAAATTTAGAATTAGGTCCTTTTTTTTTTTTTTTTTTTTTTTTTTGCATATGAGTGTAAAACTGTTTGAACGCAGTTTGTTGAAAATAGACTATCTTTTCTCCATTGAATTGCCTTTGCAGTTTTTGTAAAAAATCAATCATTCTTGGGAGGATCCAAGCTAGCAGACTAGGCAGATAAACCGTAAACTGTCAATGGACACAACACGGCTACTTAAATCATTGAGAGCAGTGTTTCCATTGGAGTAGGAACAGATAGCTAGCTTATCTTGTCTAAGACTGCACCAGCACCCATGCTGCTGATAGGTGACCAAAGAGATGTGAGTTCCTTCCTCACCTTGCACAACTTCCTGGTGATTAGCATGTTGCCCACTATATGGCCAGTCAACTCATTAATGAAATTGGACTTCTTATACATATACATGATGGCATAGTGGGTTATGTACTTGGCTGCTAATCGCAACGTGAGCAGTTCAAATGCATCAGTTACTCAAAGGGAGAAAGAAGAGACTTTCTTCTGCTGCCTTAAAGATTTACCACCTAGGAAACCATATATAGAGTCTCTGTGAGTCAGAACCAACTTGAAGGCACACAACAATAACCACAACATATATATAAGATTTACAGCCTCGGAAACCCTTTGCAGGGTCACTATGAGTCGGAACCGACTCCACGGTTCTTAACAACATATATACATAAGAAGTAAACTTTTATTAAAAGTCATCTCTCCGATTTAGCTTTCTGCTGCGAATTAAGTGAAGATTTACAGAGCAGAACAGTTTTCCATTCAACAATTCTTACATATTTTGTTTCATCTTGTTGACTGCAATCCCCACAAGGTAACATCACTTATCTCACTTTCTCCCTGTGTTTGTTGTTTCCATTCATCCTCCTTTTGTAACCCTTGTGAACTTTTTAATTGGGTCAATACTTCACTTTTTATATCAAATGACTGATATTTTTAAGATGTGCATACCTCTCTAGTGTTCCCCTTAGAGGTCTGCTATTGTTTGGCTGAAAACTGAGCCATGGAATGAGGTCATTTCCAGAGCTGGGTGACTAGCAGTCATAGTCTTCAGGGCTCACAAGTTTCTATTCAGCCAATAAACCTGCTCTTTTTTTCATGATTTTGAATTTTGTCCAAACTATTTCCCACACTATCCAGAACTTTCTTATGTAATCCCTTTTAAAGCAGTTGGTAGTAATACCTGGGTACCATCTAGTTCTTCTGGTCTCAGGAACATAAAGATTGACGTCCAGATGCTCTATTAGTCCATTGTATGAAGTGTTTGTATCTTTCTTTGGTTTCCTTCGTTTGTCTTTTCTCCAGGTGGAAAGAACCCAATAGTTGACCCTTGGATGGCTGTTCCCCAGCTTCCAACACTCTCATTTTTCTTGCCCCTTCTTCTTCTGGATCCTGTGGAGCAGGTGCCCCTTCACCTTGCTGCCCACTGAGTTACCAGTACCTGCTCCTGCCTTTACTGGGTCAGAGGTGCATATTCCACCAGGACTATCATTGTGTTCTTGCACACACCATGTCTGGAGGCTAGTACTTTTACCAGTACAATGCTACTTATTTTGTTATTGTTGTTAGGGGTGGGTATTGGGCTACAGCTTGGAATAAAAGTTGGTCTAGTTTTAGGATTACAGTTAGATTTATTTTATTTTGTCTTGAAATATACTTGATTTCCTCTTCATTTGGAAGTTAGTAACTGCATTATTAACACTTTTTACTTTATGTTTTTGTTGTTGTTACAAACTGATATCTCTGGTTCCCTATTTTCAGTTGTGTAGGTTTGTTTTATGTTAAATCTTTATATATCTTGGTTGAGTTCTGGATAATATTGTCATGTGTATTAGTCTCAGGTTGCTGTTTGTTACTGTTGGTTGTTCAAAGGAATTCCTCTAGTATTTTTTATAAGGTTGTTCTAGTTCTTGCAAGTTCTTTTCATTTCTATTTGGATGGAAATGTCCTAAATTTGCCATAATATTTGATAGACAATTTTGCTATGCATTTGAATCTTGCTTAGCAATTTGTTTCTTTCACAGTTTTACACATGTCACCTCATTATCTTTTTGCCTGTATTGTGTATACTGAGAAATCATAGGTTAGTCTTATTGGTTCTCCTTTGTGGATAACATTTTTTCCCCCAAGCTGCTCTCAGGATTCTTTCCTTGTCTTAGCTTTGAAAAGTTTGACTATAATATCTCTTGGTAATTTTCTTCAGGAGTCTATCCTGCTTAGAGTTTGTTTAACCTCTTGAATAGCTATCTTCTCATCTTTCATTTTGCTAGATAAGTTTTCTTCCAATAATTCTTGGACAGTTTTTCCTATTTTTTTTTTCTCTCCCTGTTTTAGAATTCCGATCAGTTTTAAGTTATTCCTCTTGATAGTGCCCCACATAAACTTTTAGGCTTTCTTTGGATTTTTAATTATTTTTTTTCTGATTGTTCCTCTAGCAGATGATTATTGAGAGATTTATTTTCAAGCTCAGTAATTCATCCTTCTATTAATTCAGTTCTACTTCTTTGCCCTCTCATTGTATATGTCTGAATTCTGAGTATTAATTTTCTGCCTCTCTAGTGGCTGTTTTGTATTGTTTATAATTTTTCTTTTTGTCAGTTTGTACTTGTAATGTTTTCATGAATTCTTCTAAAGTTGTTATATGTTGTTGTTTTTTTCTGTGTCCTTCTTGATTTACTCAAGCTTTCTTTCAATCCATTGAAGGTACTAATCAGTCTCTAAATTACTTATCAAATCATTCTGATACCATTCTGCTATTATATTTTCGGACTCTGTTTTTGGTCACTAGTTTGAGGTACTATTTCTTCTTGTACACTGAAATTGTTTTCTGTAATATTGTAGTGTTGTATTTCTATTTAGTTGAAGATTATATGTTGTATTGTCTGGCACTCACCATCTCCCTACTGGTGGATGTGATAGAGACTGGAAGTGTGAACACAGTGCTTTGTTTGTGTAGTGCAGTTCCATGCAATGGTAGCACTCCCAGGGCCCAACCCCAGGCAGAGTTGAGCCTGCACAGGAGGGTGCACCACTGTCTGCTGCATTGGCGAGAGCAGGGACAGCATAAGACCCCAGCCATCAGGAACAAGGGAGAACTGCACCATCCTGGCTACCAATCTACTGCTGCATCCTGTGCTTGTAGACCACTGTATCAACAGCTACTTGCAGAAGTTCAAGATGACCATACCACTTCAAGTGAGCTGGCAGCCTGCCCAATTTTCTTCTCCTTGCAGTTCCTGCTACGTTTCCTCTCCCAGTCAGTACTCAATCTATCTCTGTCCCATCCTCTGAAGCTCAGGGCTCCAGGAACACCATCTGTGTCTGTTCACTTAATCTATCATGTCTTTAAGGAGCTCTGATAGTGTAGTGGTTACGAATCAGGCTGAGAATCTTTAGGTCAGCAGTCTAAAACTGCCAGTTGCTCCACGGGAGAAAGATGAGGCTTTCTGCTTCTGTAAAGATTTACAGCCTCTGAAATCCTGTGCAGGGTCCCTATGAGTTGGAACTGACTCCGTACCACATAACCACCACCACCACCATCATGGCTTTATTGCAACAGGATCATCTCAGTATGTATTTTTACTCTGCCATCTTGCCCCAGCTCTGGTAGTGTAGTGGTTACGAATGGGGCTGCGAACCTTAAAGTCAGCAGTTTGAAACTACCAGCTGCTCCGCAGGAGAAAGATGAGGCTTTCTACTCCCGTAAAGATTTACACCCTAGGAAACCCTGTACAGGGTCGCTATGGGTCAGAACCGACTCGACGGCACTTAACAACAACAACAACAATCTTGCCCCAGAACATGTGCTACATTTTTCTTTTTTAATTTTTTCTTTTCTGGACCTTAGTTCTTTCCTTTTTCCTCCTTTTTCTTTTCCTTTTATCTTCTTGCCATTTTTGTTTTGTTTTTTTTGCCATGCGAGTGACCACCCCTTCCTGTGATCAGTAGCATCCACTTCTGCCTCTCCGTGAATGGAGGTGCACATTCCTGGACTGAGCGGCACAATTTGGCAGTGCCAAATTTGGCAAGCGCCAATGCTCTAGCCACAATTTGGCAGCAAATGCTTGTGTTAGTTTTCCCCCCTGTTCATAGTTCTTCCTACTTCCTCCACCCCTACTTTGCTTTTTGCTTTTTCTTCCTCTTTTCTTTTCCTCACTCCTGTTTTCAATCTGACTGAGTGGGTACCCTACCCTCCACCACCTCTGCATTCAGTAGTGCTTGCCCCTTACCTCCTCACCCTATTCATCAGTGCGTTTTCCCGCACAGCAAGTACGATTTCTCCACAGCAGCAGTGTTTGGAGGCTAGCATCATCAATACTGTGCCAAGTTTTCTTTCCTTTGTCTTTTTTTTTTTTTTTCTTTCTTCTTAGGTCTCCACTGCCCCACCCCCACCTTGTTTTTCTCTTTTCTTTCATTTTTTTCCTCTCTCTCCTTTTTTCTACCTTTCTTTAGCAGTTGTAAGCCAGAAACCCTGCACAGCCACACTTCTCACACCTGTCACTCCACCTACCAGGTGAATTCCGCCACCCACTCCAACACCAGGGGTTCAACACCAGACAGTGGCCAACGCCTGCCCAGCATGCTTTCCACTGTTCTGCACAACCAGTAATCAGAGACTCATACCCATCCTCCCAACTGCTATCAAATCCACCTGCAGTCAGGTGGTAGGTACGACCAGGATGCTAAACTAATGACCAGTGTAATACATCCACCCTGTTACCCTGATATACTAAAACAAAATGAAACAAAAAAATCAGGATGAAGCAAAATAACAAACAATCAACAAATTCATACAATAATATCAAGACAATGTTTCAGAGACAACTGATAATTTCAAATCACACACACACACATAAAACTAGCAAACAAAAAACCAAAACAGTACAAGGTGGGTGAAACAAGTGACCAAAATTGTGCCATCAAGTCATTTCTCAGGAATGCTGACCCTGTATAGGATTTCCAAGGTTGTATGTCTTTGTGGGAGCTGAAAGTCTCATATTTCTCCCACAGCATAGCTGGTGGCCTTTAGTTGCCAACCTTTTAGTTTACAATCCAGTGTTTATCAGACAGAGCCACTTCATTCTCAGGGACCAAAGTACGGGACTAGAAAATCTTTCAGAAGAAGAAATGGTACTGGAATTAACTTCTAGGGAATTTAAAAATAATTGTATTTGGATACCTTCAAAACATTGAGAGAAAGTTCAAGAAAACTGCAGACAAGATCAAGGAAAACACAAAGTTCAAAAAGAATTAAAAAGCATATAAGAACAAATAGATGGAAAATTGGAAACCATACACAAACATAAAATAAAATTTCTGAAGATTAAAACTAAAATGTCAGAAATAGATAACACAGTTGAAGAACAATGTAGTAGATTTAATCAATGGAAAACAGAATTAGCAAGATTGAAGACAAATTTCTTAATACTAATCTGTTAGAGGAACAACTAGAAACAAATTTTAAAAAACCCAGGTTGGGCAGACTCCAAAAGTAAATCATCAAGACATATCATAATCAAATTTTCTAAAACTAAAGACAAAGAAACAATCCTGAAAGCAGCTTAGACAAGAAAAAAAAAAAACTTACCTACAAAAGAAAACCAATAAGAAAGATTAACCTCTGATTTATCCACAGAAACCATGTAGGTAAGAAGAAAATGAGATGGCATACAAGGGAGTTTCAAAAAGTTCATGGAAAAATTCCATTCCTTTTAATTCCAGTTTCTCACAATTTTTGGAAACCACTGTATATATGTAAAACCCTTCAAGAAATAAAAAAGCCAACCCAAAATTATATATCTACCAAATCTGTCATTTAAATATGATGTCAAAATCAGAGCAGTCACAGATTAACAGAAAGTAAAATAATTTGTAGGAACCAGACCAAATTTATAAGAAATACTAAAGGAAGCATGATGTCCTTCTCCAGTGATTTGTTCCTCCTGTTAATATGTCTGAAATATGAGAGACAAAGTCTTGCCATCCTGGCTTCTAAGAAGCATTTTGGTTGTGCTTCTTCCAACACAGATTTGTTTGTTCTTCTAGCAGTCCATGGTAGTTTCAGTATTCTTCTTCAACACCATAACTCAAATGCATCAATTCTGCTATGGTAGGGCAAACACTTGTCTGTCAGTTTGTTACATTGTAGTGGCTTGTGTGTTGCTGAAATTTATACCATCAGTATTGTAAATGCCAACAGTGTACACTCATGTTGGACAAGTGTCAGCTCAGCTTCAAGACTAAGACAGAGTAGAAAGAAGGAAAGGCGACTCCTTCAGAATGGTTAGCCACTGAAACCTTATGAATAGCAGTGGAACAGTCAGATAGGACAAACTTAGGGGCCCTAACATATTGATGGCATAAATACACCATAAAGCATAATTAAAAACATATAAACAGCAGAATACAATCTGATGACTGGGATCTCCTAAAAAAACTTCATCTCTCATACTTTGGACATATTGTCAGGAGGGAACAGTTGCTGGAGAAGGATATCATGTTTGGTAAGATGGAGGGTCAGAGAAAAAGAGGAAGACCCCCAATGAGATGGATTGGCCAAGTGGCAGCATTGATGGACTCAAGAGTGGCAACAGCAGTGAGGTTGGCCCAGGATCAGACATTGTTTCTTTCTGCTGTATATAAGGGTCGCTATGAGTCTGTTCTGACTCGATGGCACCTAACAACAACAACAACAACAACAAATGTGCATCAAAACGCTTCACCAAAGGAGTAAACAGAGAACTGTGAAAACATTTTTGCAATGATTTACCAGACAAAGGACTATTCTCTATAATTTATAGAAAGTTTTAACACCTCAAAAATAAAAAGAAACAATTCAATTTTTAAAAATGGCCTAAAGATGACATTCAGGCAGCTATCAAACATATGAAGAAATGCCCATGATCATTAGCTTTTCCAAGTTAATTCAAACTCATATCAACACTATAGAACAGTGTAGAACTGCTCCTTAGGATTTCTAAGATTGTAAATCATTATAAGAGCAGACAGCTTCATGTTTCTCAAGCAGAGCAGCTGGCAGGTTTGTACTGCTGACCTTACAGGTAACAGCTGAATGCTTAACCCATTATGTCACCAGGGTTCCTTCATACAAATCAAAATAGCAATGAAATATCATATTACTCTAGCATTAATAGCAAAGTTCAAAAAAAACAGAAAACAACAAATGCTGACAATGGTACGGAGAGATTAGTGGTGGGACTGTAAAATGGTGCAACCACTGTAGAAAAAAAGTATGGCATTTCCTTAAAGCATTGGGAGTAAAAATACTGTATCATTAAGGAATCTCACTATTAGGTATGTATCATAGGGAAATAAGAGCCATGACACAAACACTTACATGTTAGTCACAGTATTAGTCACAATCGCCAAAGATGGAAACAACACTAGTGCCCATCAGTGAGTGGCTAAACTATCATAAAACACAATAGAATACTATGTAATCAAATAATAATGATGAATCTATGAAACACCTTACAGCAGGGATGAAACTAGAGGACATGTTACTGAGTGAAATAAGTTACAAAAGTACAAATAGTGTATGAGACTCTTACTGTAACAAGTCAAGAAAAGGTTTATACACAGAAAGAAACATTATTTGAATGTTACCAGGGATGGGAGGGAAAAGGAGGATAAATCACTAACTAGACATAGACACATATTAACATCAGTGTAGGGAAAGGAAATATATAATAAAGGGGAGGTCAACACAATATGATTACAGGGAAGGATGACACTGGGAGTGACACAAGATTTAAAGGCAACAAATGTGAATACTACTGTACACACAATCCTGCATTAGCAGTAATAGCGATAATCTACAAGTGGATATATACATAGACACACAGGCTGAAGACGGGTGGGAAAGTCAATGGGACTATGCCCATGAATATATACATACATACATATATACATTTATATAGGTTTACATTTATATAGGTTTAATAGAGGATATTTCTACATATGTATTTATGATGGTGGTGGTTATGTGCTGTAGAGTTGGTTCTGACTCATAGCAACCCTGCATAGGGTTTCCGAGGCTGTAAATCTTTACAGGAGCAGAAAGCCTCATTTTTCTCTCATGGAACAGGTAGTAGTTTCAAACTGCTGATCTTGAGGTTAGCAGCCCAATTCATAACCACTACGCTACTAGACAGCCTCATACGTATTTATGGATGCTGCAAATATACCCATAAGCATAGTAGAATATACAGACATACAAAGAATAATGGTATTAAATTTTTTCAGCTACAATCAAACACCTTGTGGAAATGAGTAGCTGGGCCTCAGACCTCAAGATCATAGCCTCAAGAGACACTAAGGTTATTTGCCATAATATAATCCACAAAGGCAATGCTGCATATGCTACTTAGGTGAATAGTGATTGGGTTCTTAAAACCTTGTGAGCAGCCATCTAAGTTGCAACAATTGGTCTGTTCTTGTCTGGAGGCATAAATAGTAAAGAAAATCAAAGACACAAGAAAACAATCTAGAAGACTAATGGACCACATGAACTCCAACCTACACAACGCTGAGACCAGAAGAACTAGATGGTACCCAACTGATTGGTGATTGCTCTAAAAGGAAACAAAATAGATGGTCCTGGATAGAGTGGGAGAGAAATGTGGAACAAAACTCTAAACATAAAAAAGACCAAGGTTACTAGCATGATAGAGACTGAAGGAACACCCAATACTATGGCCCTTAGATAACATCCTTCAAATCTGAAACTGAATTCACCCCAATGGCTCAACTTCCCATCAAACAATAGATCTGTAAGGTGAACAGTAAGATCAGGAAGATATGAATTCACTAGAGCAACCAACCAAAGAAGATCAAAAGAGCAGCATTAAAAAAAAATTATTTTGTGCTTTGTTCTACATTTTCTCCAACTGTATCCAGAATAGTTAACATGATCCCTTTCAGAGCAGTTGGTCGTGGTAGCTGGACACCATTTAGCTCTTTTAATGATTTAGTCATAGAGACTGCTGTTCATGTATTCCATTGGACTAATTATTTCCAAGCATCTTTACTTTTCATTGCGTTTCTTTCCTCAGCAGAGGGAAAGACCATACGCACACCATAGAATGGACAACCATTCAAGATCAAAAGGGCAGCATTTACATAAAGACAAAATTCAGAAAACAAGAATCACAGGGAGGAGATGGGAAAAGTGACGTTACATTGAGGGAGTTGCGATCATTGAAATGAAACGGAATATATGATTTGTTAAATGTAAAACCGATACTCTGCTCTATAAAGCTTCAATCAATTTACAATAAAAAAGCATAAACAAACAAACAAATAAAAGGTAGCATTTTCTCTAAGATCAAGCTCAAAAGGCAGGCAGGGATCAGAAAGAAGGCAGAAGAGAAATGGTAAACCCAGGGAAGAAATTGGAAAAGCTCTGTTACATTGTGAGGATTGTAATCAATGTCACGAAACAAAGTGTATATGAATTGTTGAATAAAAAACCAATTTGCTTTGTAAACCGTTTTCCAAATCACAATAAAAAGGGGGAAAAAATCAATTATCCTTATTTGTGTGGGTCTATTTCTGGATTATCGATTCTCTTCCATTGATCTGTTTGTCTATCCCTCGGCTAACACTACACTGTGTTGATTAATACAAAGACATAGTAAGTCTAAAAATTTGGTGTTTTTCTTCCAACTTTATTTTCCTTTTAATTTTAGAAGCACACTGTTATGACTACAAAGAATCATGCTGAGATTTTAACAGGAATTTCATTCAACCTATGGATCAACCTTTGGAGTCCTGGTGTGGTGCTGTAAGAGAAACACTGCACTGTTAACTGCAAGGTTAGTGGTTCAAATCCACTAGTCGCTCCTCGGAAACCCTATACACGGTGGCTTTGAGTCAGCTTTTAACAACAACACAAATCAATTTGGAAGGAATGAGCATATTTAATATTTCCAATTATTTGTAGCTAGTATATAGAAATATAAATGATTTTTACATAATAAACTTGCAACCTGAAATTTTACTAGACTCATGTGTTAGTTCTAGGAAGTTTTAGTAGAATGATTGGGATTTTCAACATAGACAACCATGTTGTCTGAAATAATTTTATGTCTTAGTCTCCAATCTGTGTGTCTTTAATTTCCTCTTCATATTTTATTGTTTTGGCTAGGATTTCTGGTAGTCCACCCAAGTTTTAATGTTCATGTTTTGGCTTCTAGATGATGTATATTTTCTGATCTTATAAATTTTAAAGCTGTTTCTTGTAAGTTTCATCATATGAGACTTCAACTTTTCTTGTTTTTGGTTCCAACTAGTGAGGTACCGGGGAGACCAGATGAAACTCTATTCATTCTTTATTAACTTTAAACAATTTAAATGTCACCACTTTCCAGAATGGAGTCCTGGTGTGGCGCTGTGGGTTAATGTGCCAGACTGCAAATCCGTTTGAACTGCAAGGTCGGCGGTTCAAGCTCACGATTGGCTCCTTGGAAACCCGATACAGGGTCGCTATGGGTCAGAACTGACTCAACAGCACTTAATAACAGCAACTTCCTAGAATATTAGAGCTAGGCTAAAATTCTTTTGATAAACACAAATAATCTTTTTTTTCTTCAATTTTTTTTTTATTGTGAATTGAGTGAAGGTAAACAGACATGATTATCATCACCTTTACTTTCAACTAATCATATACTTTATTTCATCTCAATGGTTACATTCCCCTCCCTGCAACAAGTTATCCTGCTCCTATCCTGTGGCTTCCCTTTTACAGCTTATATTTCACAAATGAAAAAAGAAGCGAAAAATATTTGATGTACACATACAAAACAAAAAATACATATTCATTTGAATGTCCAAAGGACACATTTTACAGTCACAGATAATCTTAATAAATCAAGAAAAATTCTAAAATTTTCATTTGTTTGATAGCTTTTCATGACATGGTTATTTTTTGTTCCAAGAAAGCTACGATACTATTGTTTTTGGATTTTGTTTTGTTTTCAATCTGGGTCCTGATGAAATACCTGATGGGGGTGGTGGCCAAGTGCTGTTGAATCAATGTTGACTCATAGTGGCCCTGTCTTGGGTTTCTGAGGCTATAAATCTTTATGGAAGCAGAAAGCCTTATCTTTCTCCGGTGGTGTGGCTGGTGGATTCAAGCTGCTGACCTGCGGTTACCAGCACAGCACATAACCCATTGTGCTCTACCAGCACTCCTTGAATGAAGTACCTTGTATGTTACAAAATACAGCTGACCACAGCAAAGTTAATTCAACCACCTGGCAAGGAAAAGCGTGTAGGGAAACCCACTATCTGGAGATAATTGGAGGCCCATGCTAGCATATATCAAGAAGTAGAAAGTCTGTGTTCAGTCTCATTGGCCACTAGGATGCACTTTAGAGATAAGATTCCAGCCTCCACCTAGTGAAAAGCCAAAAGAACTCAGTCCTTGAATTTGTGGTATGGCTGGATTACTTAGAGAATCCACTATGGTAGAATACATTGGAAAGCCAGTTTTCAGGACTAGTGTGTCAGGGATCTATGCCATTAGTGGCAATACTGGATCCCAAGGTGTTGGATGAAGCTGTTGCTGAAGGTCAAGACTGACCCTAACAGAGTGAAGTAGGGCTTAGTAGTGGGTTGAGGGAGTGGCCGCCATTGTGGGGAGAGGGGGAAACTACTTAGCACAGCACATGTGTGCAACATTGTAATCATCTTCACCTTTCATTTTAACCTTGATAATGCAAAGGAGTCTTTTTCTTATTTGCAAAATCAGTTTTTAAATTATCAGTATTTAAAGTGAAATTAGTTTTATTAACTTCAAGCATGTAGATTTATAGAATTAGCTTTATTGATCAAATTGAACAAAATTTGAGGAATGAACAGTTTCTACTTTGTTACTTCTAAAATGAGCATTCATTATGAGTCACAACAAAAGCGTAATTTTGAATGGATTCTTGAACAGAATATCCCTAATGAGTGCTTTTTAGGTCATGAAAGACATGTAATTTGATTCTGTCATATATCACTTTCTTAGGTCATGACTCAGTATCACCTCTGTTCTCATTTCAGGTATAGGAAGCCCTGATGTGGCCTGTGGGCTAATGCACTAGACTGCATGGTCGGTCTGAACTGCAAGGTTGCTGGTTCAAGCTTACCAGTCACTCCTTGGAAACCCTATACAAGGTAACTAGAAGTCAGAATTGACTTGATGGCACTTAACAACAACAACATAGACCTATTAGGATAGAAAGGAATGTGGTAAAATGGACTGAACATATAGCCCCATTGAAGTTCAATCCATTGTATTTTAAGTACCGTTGTCAAGTTGGTTTGGACTTTTGTTGTTGATTGTAAGTGCTGTGAAGTTGGTTCTGACTCACAGCAACCCTGTATAGGGTTTCTGAGGAACAGCTGGTGGGTTCGAACCGTCAACCTTGTGGTTCACAGTCCAGTGCTGATCATACAGTACCACACCAGGAGTCCGACTCCTAGTAGATAGTTGGTATGAATCGCCAACTTTGCAGTTAGCAGTTCAATGCTTATCCTACAGAACTACACCAGGACTCTTCAACCCATTGTGTTGTTGTTGCTCTTAAGTGCTGTCGAGTCGGTTGCAATCCATTGTGACCCTGTATAGAGTTTCCAAGGAGCAGCTGCCGAGGGTTTGAACTGTCGATCTTGTGGTTCAAACTGACCTTGTTGTCCAGTGTATTATCCTGTAGCATCACACCAGAAATCCACTATAGTGGTTCTGTGATTCAGATTTCCTTTCACTGTATCAGTCAGCTAGTATTGTTGAAACATCAGATCATTTACAATAGATGAGTCCCCTGTATGTTTCCAAATTTGTCCTGGTGTGGATAAACATTGTAGGATAAACATTCAACCAGCAAGGTTAGTTTGGATTGCAAGGTTAGTGGTTCAAAACTACCAGTCGCTCCTTGGAAACCCTATACAGGATTGCTATGAGTCAGAACTGACTCATAGGCACATAACAACAACAACAACAACAGCAACAATGTTTCAAAAATACTTATTGGGTAATTAAACATTTTTTTCACTCAAAAAAAAAGGTAGTTGCAGAAATGCTAAAAATATGTTATAATCCCTTTCTGAATTCGAGTCATTCACAATTGGTTTGGATTTTGAGGCTTCTTATAAAGCCCGAAAGGTCACCTGTGTGGTTATTTGCATTCATTGTGCCATCAACAAATATAAATTAAGCCACCTGCAAGAAAAGGAACTTTAAATTTAGGCAATGGGCATAGACTGGACCCAAAGGATCCATTTCCACTAAATGAGGCTATAAAATCTAAACATGACCTAAGCATTCTTCTGCCCTCCAAAATAAGGCTCAAGATGACAGTAAAGCCAAGAAAACATACTATCTAGAAGGAAGCAAAGGACAAGACAATCACTTAGTCAACCCACCCTTTCTTGGTACAGGATTGGAAAACAAAAACAAAAACAACCCACTGTCTGACACTGTATCCTTTCTCATATTTTTCGGATTTTACTATCAACACACACACACACAACATTCGCACAGCAAAATCTCCTAAGATCCATTGGCAGTAGGCACGATCCCAGAAGACACAAAATAGGAGTATCCAAAGGGTCATTACTTAGCTATAATATAGCAGTATACTTCAGTACAGACTCGATGTGTAAATGTATACAGTGGGGCTTCTCCAGTTCCTTACCCTAGAAAATTGATAGGAACTGGTGTGTGATGATACCTCTGGGATAGCAGGGGAAGTACAGGAGTTGAATTATCTGGAAAGCAAGTCTGATGGCAGTAGGTAAAAATAAGGCAGCATGGCGCTTCAGAGTAATGTACTGCATCTCAAGGTTGGTTTGAATCACAAGGTCAGCGGTTCAAACTCACCAGCCATTCTACAGGGTCACTGTGAGTCAGAACTGACTTGTCAGCACTTAACAACAACAACAACAAAGACATTTGCTGTTGCCATTTATCACATCTCTTCTTTTGGAGGGCTCGTACAGTCTCTGTGTCATAATTTCTTTCTCTTAAAATTTTTGAAGAGCTTTGTGTTCTCATATACTAATTATCTATGAGAACGAAAGGTTGCTAGAATCACAGGAAAGTAACTTTGCCTAGTCAAGACCAAACTAAAAATCCTTTACACTAGTGTTACAAGTAGATTGTTCTGAGAAGAGTTTTTAAAGCCTACATATGTTTAGGAAATACTATTTTAAACAAAGTTAAATAATTCCTTTACTCTGGGGCGTTGCAATGCCTGTATTAGGCTAGAGTGCATTTAGAATCTCTTAAATGAAAATATGGTCATAAATATGAGGTAGTCCTGGTGTGGTGATGAATGATAAGCACTGGATGGCTAGCCACAAGCTCAGTGGTTCAAACTCCCAGCCATTCCTCAGAAACCCTGTATAGGGTCACAATGAGTCAGAACTGAATCGAAGACACTTAGCAACAACACAATGTGGGGGAAGAAACAACGAAACTGCTGCAAATGGGTATTCCAACAGCAGCATCGTTAAAACCAGGAGACCTTCTTGCTCGCTCTCATTAACTGGCCCCAGACAATTGGTGTCAGGGACCACAATGAATAGAACTTTGTTCCCTTGGGGTGTTTTTAGACAATGAAAGGATCTGGAATACCAGTTGCTTTGGTTTTACAAAGGATGATGCAATTATCCTGATCAAATGTGTACAGCCATCAGGAAACATAATTTGGGGGATTCAAATAGGTGGACAGTCATTCTATGACTGACTATAAAAAGAAAATAGTAGTGATAATTGCTCCTAATATACTATTTTAGTAAAGGAAAGTCCTGAAGATTTGTACTATACTATTTCTTATTTTTTTTGATTTGCATATTATTAGCATCTTTATAAGTAAGGTTTTACTCTGTGGGTGTGCGTCTCTGTGTTGTAAACCCTAGTAATAAAGCCACATGAGATATACTGATTACAGAAGATACTCTGTAAGGAAAAAATTTTAAACATTATTTCACTAGATCAATACAAAATCTCATTATATAAAGAGCATGAATATTTACATGTTTCTTTATATGTAAACTGGAAATGCATTTTTTAAAGTGTATATTTATTGTTGTTATTCTTAAGTGCTGTCGAATCACTTCCGACTCAGCGATACTGTATAGGGCTTCCAAGTAGTGACAGGTGAGTTTGAACTGCTGACCTTGTGGTTCAAACTGACCTTGAATTCCAGTGCTTTATACCACAGTGTATATATATATATATATATATATATATATATATATATATATATATATATATAGTGTATATATTCTAAGTATCTATCCTAAGATCGAAGAAAGCACTTTTTTGCCAATCCCTCAAATCAAACGACTACTCCATTATAGCAATTCAACCAAAGTTAGTTAATTTTAGTGAATTCAATAAAAAATATCATATGCTCCAGCACACAAGAAATGTGAATTCAGTTGTTTGGCATTCTGTAAGTAATTTGTATTGCCCTAAAATTTCACATTTAAACTAGTTAATTTTCTAAGGCACAGAAGGTACAGTGGCACCATAGAGAAGCACTGGACTGTTAACCACATAATCTGCAGTTCGAGCCTGCCATCCACTCAGTGGGAGAAAGATGAGGATTTCTGCTCCCACAAATATTTAAAGACTTGGAAATCCTATATAGGGTTGCTATGAGTCTGAAGTGACTTGAAGTCATATAACAAAAACAATTGCATACAATTGGTAGGAGAATCAGATTGCAGTAGCACAAACGCAAGCCCTCTAGTCAAGTGAACAAGTGATTCAGTTAAATATAGAGTTTGACTAATTTTTCTCCTACTGAACTGATGAGTTGCTTTGGCAGCTTCCATTTCAGTTCTGGTGTTTTGAAGAAGCACAAACAAATATTTAAGAACATACAAAAGAACATATGTAAAAATTGCGAATTAATAGTGCTCATAAGATGCTGAATTGAAGAGAGACATTTCTGAGGAAAGGAAAGGAAGTTGCAACTTCCACCCTTGTGTCCCACCCTTGTTCATTCTTTCTCTCAGGTAAAGTATTTTTCGAGTATACTTAAGGTTCCAGTAGACTTAAATGAGAGCATGACTTATTGGAGAATTGGAGGGAAAGATGTTATATTAATTGCAGCTGGCAAAAGACTGGCTAGCAAAATAAAAATCTAATGTAAATGACCAGTTTGTCTAGTGCAGAGAATAAATCCCAGAAAACGATAGTTTAAGGATGAAATTTTTTAAAGCAAATATTGACATTTTGATATTTCATTTGATGGATGATGGGAGAAGTAACTTACAGTGTTAGCTGTTGTTGTTAAGTTCTCTGGAGTCAGTTCTGACTCATAGCAGCCCTGTATAGGGTTTCCTAGGAGTGGCTAGTGAGCTTGAACAGCCGACCTTGTGGTTCAAACCAACCAATCCTGCACATTAACCCATAGCTCCACACCCCAAGACTCCAAGAACTGTTGTTGCTGTTAAGCACTGTCAAGTTGGTTCTGACCATAGCAACCCTAAATAGGGTTTCCAAGGAGTGGATGGTGAGTTTGAACTGCCGACCTTGCAGTTGAGTGCTTTTCCTGTAGTGTCACACTAGGGCTCCACAGTTTAAATACATAAGTACATAGCGTCTAGATCTCTTTACGTGGTTCAATGGTTGAATTACTCAGCTTCTACCCAAAACTTCAGTGGTTTGAACCCACCAGCCACTTTGAAAGGAGAATGATATGACAGGCTGCTTCCATAAAGATTTACAGCCTTGGAAACCCTAAGAGGCCATTCTACTTTGTCCTATAGGGAGTGAAGTTTTTGGTGACCCTATATATGACCTTGGAGTCCTGGTATGGTGCTGTGAATTAATGTGCCAGACTGCAAAGCCGTTTGAACTGCAAGGTCGGCAATTCAAGCTCACCAGCTGCTCCTTGGAAACCCTATACAGGGTCACTATGGGTCAGAATCGACTCCACGGCACGTCATAGCAACAACAACATATATGACATTGATGACAGAAAAGATTCTAGAGATTGCATGGTAGAATTTTGCAAGACCAATGATTTCTTCATTACAAATACCGTTTTTAAACAACATAAAAGATGACTGTAAACATGGACTTCACCAGATAGAATATGCAGAAATCAAACTGACTACATCTGTGGAAAGAGATGGTGGAAAAGTTCCATACATATCATCAGCCAAAACAAGGCCAGGGGCAGACTATGGAACAGACCATCAATTGCTCATATGAAATTTTAGGCTGAAGCTGAAGAAAATTAAAGCAAGTCTACAAGAGCTATAATATGACCTTAAGCATATCCCAATAGATTTAGAGATCATCTGAAGAACAGATTTGAAGAATTAGACTCTAAAGACCAAAGACCATAAGAGTTGTAGGATGACATCAAGAACATCATACATGAAGAAAGCAAAAGGTAATTAAGAAGACAAGAAACAAGGAAGAGACCAAAGTGGATGTCAGAAGAGACTCTGAAACTTGCACCCCAGCATAGAGATGCTAAAGCAAATGGAAGAAATGAGGAGGGAAAAGAGCTGAATGGAAAATTCCAAAGAGAAGCTTGATAAGACAAAGTCAACTATTATAATGAATGTTGGAGTTAGAAACCCAAAAGGGAAGAACTTGCCCAGCATTACTCAAGCGGAGGGAACTGAAGAAAAAAATTCTAGCCTCAACTTGAAATACTGAAGGATTCTATGGGCAAAATATTGAATGAAACAGAAAGCATCAAAAAACAAGGAAGGAATACACCGAGTCACTATACCAAAGAGAAATGTGCAGCCATTTCAAGAGGCAGCATATGATTAAGAGCCAATAACACTCAAGGAAGAAATCCAAGGTGCATTGAAGGAATTTGCAAATAATAAGGCTCCAGGAATTGATGGAATACAAATTAAAATATTTCAACAAACTTATGTGACACTGGAGGCACTCACTCATCTACGCTAAGAAATTTGGAAAACAACTACTTGGCCAACTGACTGGAAGAGATATACATTTTTGCCAGTTCCAAAGAGAGGTGACTCAATAGAATGCAGAAATCAATGGACAATGTCATTAATGTTGCAAGTGAGAAAAATTTTGCTGAAGGTAATTAAAAAGTGGCTGCAACTGTACATTGACAGAGAATTGCTAGAGGTTCAAGCCAGATTCAGAAGAGGGCATGGAAAAAGGATATCATTGTTGACATCAGATGGATCTTGGCTAAAAGCAGAGAATACCAGATAGACATTTACCTGTGCTTTGTTGATTACGCAAAGGCTTTCAATTTTGTGGATCCTAACAAACTATGGACAACATTGTGGAGAATGAGGATTCTGGAACACTTAATTGTGCTCACAATGAGCCTGTACATAGACCAAAAGGTAGTTGTTTGAACAGAACAAGGGAACACCGAATAGTTTAAAATTAGGAAAGGTAAGTGACAGGGTTGTATTCTTTCACCATACTTATTCAATCTGTATGCTGAGCACATAATCTGAGAAGCTGGGTTATATGAAGAAAAATGAGGCATCAGGATTGGTAGAAGACTCATTAATAACTTGTGATAGACAGATGATATAAATTTGCTTGATGAAAGGGAAGAAAACTTAAAATACTTATTGATGAAGATCAAAGACACAGCCTTCAGTATGG
>NW_006408651.1:1040406-1043129 GCF_000296735.1 Chrysochloris asiatica
CAGCAGTTCAAACCCACCAGCTGCTCCTCAGAAATCCTATACAGGGTCATTATGAGTTAGCACCAACTCGATGACACTTAACAACAATGACAACAATGGAAAAATGTTGACTGATGCAGAAAGCATCAAAAGAAGACAGAAAGAATATAGAGTCACTACCAAAAATAAATGATTGATGTTCAACCATTTTCCCATAGAAGCTTCCCTGTTAGGTATTCTATTGACATTTCACCCTTATCTGGTTCACTTGTATTTCCTGGGGTCACTTTCCAAATAAACCATCTGAACTTTGGGAACCCCAAACTAAGGTAGAAGTCATTTCCTCTGTTTCAAGCAATACGTGTCTCTGCTCTTTAATCAAACAGCATCTTTCTTTATCAGAGAACCCATAAGCTATCTGCTTACTCATGGAATATCTGCTTTGCACAATGTATTTCACAAGATATAAGTGATACTATAAATCTCATTCATAAGGAAAGCTAGATTTCTTATTTCTTTTAAAACATTGTATTTACCTCAACTGGGTCCACCTCACCCTACAGAAGTCTTCTGGTATGAGGGGTGACCAATGTCTTTAGAATGGTCTCTACCCTGCAGTTTGCCCAGGTCTGGCCAGCCATTCACTCCAGGAATGCAGCTATATGTATATCCTGTCTGCTTCTCTTCATGTACACAACCTGCCAGGCCTCTAAAGGTATTGGGTCAATAATTTCTAGTGTATGAGTTTTTTCACTTATAAATACAGGGGAATGAATGTACTAAGGCAAGTTGGGACTCATTCTGCCTCTGATGCTATTGATTATGTTACACAGCTAGTCTATACTCAGCACTAAGTGAGGAAGCCATAAGGCTTCTTTCCTACTTCACCCCTGTAGCTGGGGAGTCTGTGTTGTTGGTAAGTGCCATCGAATCAATTCCAACTCATAGTGACTCTGTGGAGGGTTTCTGAGGAGCAACTGGTGAGTTTGAAATACCGACCTTGTGGTTCACAGTTCAGTGCTGATCCTGTGCTGATCCTACAGCGTCACACCAGGACTCTGCGGGGCCCATGACCCTGTGGTAAATTCTACTTTGTTAAAGTACCTGATAAGGAATATGTATTAGTTACGAAATGCTGTTGTAACAAGAAATACTTTAAGTGGGTGATGTTAAAGACAAGAAATGTATTTTCTCATAGTTCTGGAGACGAAAGGTCTAGATCAGGCACTCAACCATCATTATTCCTTCTACAAGCCTCTTTCCCACTTTCTTTCATCTGCCAAGAGTCCTTGACATTTCTTGGTGTTCCTTTGTATCTGTCTTCCCTCTTTTTATAACTCAGAAGTGATTGGATTTAAGACCTTGGTAGCATAGTGGATTATGAGCTGGGCTGCTAACCAAAATGTCAGCAGTTCGAATATACCAGCCACTTCAACGGAGAAAGATTAGGCTTTCTGGTTCTGTGAAGATTTATAGCTTCACAAACTCTATACAGGGTTGCTAAGAGTCGGAACTGACTTGATGGCACAGAACAACCACCACCAGTCTAGTCTTCAGAACTCATGTATGCCTTCATTAACATAACAGTGGCAGTTTACCAAACAGGGTCATATTTATTAATAGAGGGATTAAGATTTCAAGACTTTTTTTAATTGGGGAAGGGGCACAAATTAATCCATAACCAAACAAAGTCATCTGAATTGCAAGGTCAGCACTTCAAGATTACCAGCTGCTCCTCGCAAACCCTATAAGGGTCACTATGGGTCAGAACCGACTCGACGACACTTAACAACAACAACAACAAACACGTGAGAGCATTAGCTACACTGGCCTGGCGTGGGGTCTCTGCTATGACCTCAGTTTCCTTTCTGCCCATTTCTAGGCCAGCATGAGGAAAAGGTAGACATCCTCCAGACTTGAAAAACCAACTCTAGTTTTCTCTGATACAGTGTCTCATGTTTTTCTTCACAGGCAAAGGCATTTGAAAGAGGCTGAGAAACTCTGAAAATCAGAATGAATCTTAGAATAAGTTCCAAGCTTACAAAAATAACTGTGTGTTTAGGGTGTGGGAAATTCAGTTACCCTCTCTGTTCCTTGTTATTTTAATTTTGCCGAACATGATAAGCATCATATTTAGTTACCTCCCAGTGCACTGGGTGTTAATGAGACAATGTGAGAAAACTAATCACTGCTATTGCAGAACTACTACCAGATAGGGCAAAGAGAAAAATAGTTATTGAAACAACTTTTGCAAAAGAAATAGTAATTTACACATAGCCACAGAGAGAGCTCCTTTAAGCACTGATTTGAACCATATCTCTTTACCATTTCACCCAGGCTTTGATATTGGACCATCAACACAATTGACCATCAAACAATATTCTTATTAATGGAGAAAAGACTGAAACTGTCAAAGACTTCATTTTTCTCAGATCAACCATCAGCACTCATGGAGGTAGCAGTCAAGAAGTCAAATGACGTATTGCATTAGGCAAATCTGCTGCACAAGACCTTGTTAAAGTGTTGAAGAGCAAAAGACGTCAGCTTGAGAACTAAGGTGCTCCTGACTCAAGCCGTGGTATCTTCAATAACCTCATATGCATACAAAAGCTGGACAGTGAATAAGGAAGACTGTAGACGAATTGATGCATTTGAGTTATGGTGTTGGAAGAGAATATTGAAAGTACCATGGATTAACAAAAGAACAAATAGATCTGTGATGGATGAAGTACAGCCAGAGTGCT
>NW_006408651.1:1043424-1063231 GCF_000296735.1 Chrysochloris asiatica
ATTCTGGAACTCTTCTAAATCACTATTGTTAATGAAACAGATAGAATGTGCCTTTTAATACTAACATGATTTCTGTTGCTAGTTGCAACGGAGTCAGCTCTGAGTCATGGTAACTTCATGTATAAGGGAGCAAAATCTTGCCCAGTCCTCTAACATCTCCATGATCTTCGATATGTTTGGACCCATTGTAGAGGCTACTAGGCTGATTCATCTCAGTGAGAGTTTCCTCATTTTCACTGATTCTCTAATCTTCCAAACTTGATATCTATTGGCATTTATTTCTCAGATGTGTCCAAAGTAAGCAAGATGAAGTCTCATCATCATCATTTTAAAGTAGCATTCTGATAGTCTTTCTTTGAAGACAGATTTCTTTGTTCTTCTGGCAGTTTCCATAGTGTACTCAATATTCTTTGCTAGCACCACAATTCCAATACATCAATTCACCTTCTGCTTTTTTTTTTTTTTTACATTGTTCAATTTTCACATGAATGAAAGAATGAAGAAAATAATTTTTACTAATTTTAGGACAATATTGTAGTAGGGGCAGGAAGGTCAGGAACAATGGAAGAGGACTAGGGATATATGTCTTTAAATGCTGCAGCACTCAAAATCAGTCTTCTTTACTTGTCAATCATTATGTCTGATGAAGACCCCACTGCCCAGCACTGGAAGATTCAACATAGCTTAGGACATGCCTTTATTTGAAACCGCTTTAAATTTAGGTAGAGAATCACAACCAAAAATATACATACATAAAAACCAATATAAATGAAGTGTAAACTCTGCATTATAGCTATATACTCCACAATTATTCAGCGAAGTAAGAGATCAGTAGGGACTGACACCACCATAGAAGCCTAATGAATGAGGTGTTACTGAAATTGTACTTTAAAATACTGGCTGGAGAGAGTTATGAAAGGAGATGAACTTGCTATAGCTTCATCTATTCCTCACATTAACCCTCTGAGGTTAATCTCCTTTCATAAATGAGGAAACAGCTCAGGCAGATTAAGTCACTTACCAAAGTCACACAGTTGAGGTCAATTTAACTACAAAGATATCTCCTTTACACAACACTGTCTTTTCTATATGGCCTAGCTTGTTCTTAAGACAGGATAAAAGCTAAAGTTGGATTTTGCTGGTCTGACCCTGCCTCTCTTCTCTAAGCTCATCTCTACTCTTCCGCCATATGCCTTTGGCTTCAGTCACACTGGTGTTTTAGCAAGTGTACCAACAGGAATTACCTGACACGGCAAGAGAGTTCAAGTGAAGTCATTGAATGAAGGGATTATTTTCAGACAGGATAACATGAGCCAACAAGTCTTGGTGGAGCACCCAGAGTTAAGAATAACAGGAAATTATTATGCCACCAGGCCTGATAGGTCAGAGGAGAGACTAGTGAATGCTGGGTAAATGATGCAACCATGAAGACAGTCAAGAAGCAGAAGCAATAATTTTACTTGCTATTGTTGTTAGCTGCTGTCAAGTCAGCTCTGATGCATGACAACCCCATGTAAAACAAAACAAAACATTGCCCACTCCTGAGCAATCTTCATTCACCATCATTGGTATGCTGAAGTCCATTGTGGTCCTTATGTAACTGTGAATGCCTTCCAACCTAGGGGGCTTGTCTTCCTAGCTATATCAAAAAAGATCCTATTGGGATCTATAGGTTTACATTTGCAAATTTTGTAAAGTAAGATGCCAGGCTGTCTTAAGGAGCTCTGGTTGCATAGTGGTTACAAGTTAGGCTGCTAATCTCAAGATCAGCAGTTTGAAACTACCAGCTGTTCTGCAGGAGAAAGAAGAGGCTTTCTACTCCCTTAAAGATGTACAGCCTTGGAAACCCTATATAAGGTTGCTATGAGTCGGAACCAAATTCACGACACACCACCACCACCACCACGAGGTCTGTCTTAGCCTGAAAGCTCCACTGAAGTCTGTCCACTGAGAGTGACCCTGCTGGTATTTGAAGCACCCATGGCCTAACTTCCAGCATCACAGCAACATTCAAGTCACAACACTATGACAAAGTGGCAGATGAGAGTGGTGGAGTTTCACAAAACCAAGTCCACTGCTTCAAGCCTATCCATATCTTAGGGACCCTGTAGGACAGAGGAGAACTGTCCCGTCGGGTTTCCAAAGCCTATGCTAACATGCAAACATTCACATAGACAATGCCAAAACCACAATGAGAATACATATCCCAACTTCTCTCTCCATCTGCCATCACATCGCCATTGGCAAGATCTCTGGAAGGTAGAGGGTAAGAGATCCTGTGTAATGCCGTCCACGGTTGTCACACAATGGTCACAAGCAGGCAGAGAAGAGCAGAGAACAGACTGGAGGAGCAAAAAGAGACACAAGGGCTCTCTTGCCTTTGCAAACAGGGCCATTAAACAGAAGGTCCGCCATTGCCTGGCAAACTGCATCATCTTTTAAGACCCAGTTCAAGGACCACCAACACTGGTAAGTCCTTACTACTCATAGGCTGCATTAGAAGCCCATCCTCTGAGCTCTCATAGTCTCTGGACTTACCTTTATTATCATTCCTACCAGTTATTGGAGTCCTGGTGTGGCATGGTGGATTAATGTGCCAGACTGCAAAGCAAGCCCATTTGAACTGCAAGGTTGGCAGTTCAAGCTCACCAGTCGCTCCTTGGAAACACTATACATGGTCTTAATGGGTTGGAACCGACTCGATGGCACTCAATAACCGTAACAACCAGGCTATTGGAATCCTGGTGTGGCACTGTAGGATCAGCACTGGACTGTGAACAAAATGGTTGGCAGTTCAAACCAACCAGTTGCGCCTTGGAAACCCTATACAGGATCTCTATGAATTGGAAGTGACTCGACGATACTTAACAACAGCAACAATAGGGTTATTGGAATGGGCCACACTGAACGAGAGGCAGTAGTTGGTAAGTGCCATAGGGCTATGGCAAATTTAATCAAATGCACATAAAGGGGTTGATTAAATAGAACACTCAACACCAACCACTCATTCCCCACCCCCTTGAACTTTAATTTTGATTTAATTTTAAACTTGTATATTGCAAGAATGGAATAAATTCCAATATTTCTCTTTCCCCAGATTCTTCAATTAACATTTTGCTCCATTTGTATTATTCTCGTTTGCACTGTGTGAACGTAGTTGCCACTGAGTAGATTCCAATTCATTATGCTATCAATTAACAACAACAAAAACCTGCCATCCTCAACCACTTCACACTAGTGTCAGAGCTCAGTCCTGTTATAATTCTCCCCTCTCCAATGTATCATCAGAAAGTAAGTACTGCTTCCTGCCTGTTCTTACGTCTCTAAGTAAACTGGGGCAAGCTTCCCTCCTGGATTATTTACTTCTAAGTTCTGAGCAGTAGAAGGATGCCTAATTATTATTGACCCAAGTCATTTTTCTTGCTTAGGAAACAATTTAATAGTAATAGGAGCTGAAGTCTGATAAAATTAGAACCCAAAATAATCTTGTCCTTAGACCTTGAAGACTAATACAAGGTTAATGTCTCTATCTTTTTTTTTTTTTTTTCTTTTAAAGCATTTATAAGGTTTTAAACTGGTATTTGCTTTCCTTTCCAAGTCTTCCACAATACAATAATCACAATGAGAACATTAAGAAATCACCTATAAAATATTACATTGGAGCTATTAGTGTAATTGCCTGTCCCATAATTAAGTAGGAACTTCCTGAGTCCAGGACTGTGAACCACGTGCAACTCCCTTTGTCTAGCATTTTAAATGGGTGCTCAGTTTTATTTGAATAAATTAATGAATTAAATAGCCCTTCAGTACTATAAATTATTCTTCCCTCCAGTTTGCTTTTCCTCCTGAGAATTTTCACTCTAGGAGCAAAAGGAATTTAGCTGTAATCTGTCTTCTCTCTTTTCTTCCTCCTGCCCTCTCTCCCCTCTCCCTTCCTTTTTTCCTTTCTTCTTGCCTTTCTATTTGGTCTGTAGGACATTATAAAACTTTATTAAAAAATACTGAAGGAAATCTATATAGATGTATAGATACCATTTTTATAGAGATTTTTGTATATTTAAAAATATTTATTTTGAAATAGTCTAACACTCACTTCTTGTTGTTAAGTGTCATCAAGTCAGTTCCAACTTATAGAGACTCTTTATAGGATTTCCGGGGAGCAACTGGTGGGTTTGAACTGCTGACCTTGAGGTTCAAACTGACCTTGCAGTCCAATGCATTTTCCTGCAGTAGCATACCAAGACTCCTAAGACTCACTAGAAGCTCCCAAAATAGTATCAGAAGCTTGTATATATCCTTCACCCAAACCCCCACTAATAACATCTTACAAAGTAGAGTACGTTGTCCAAACTGGTAAATTAATTTTAACACAATACTCGTAACTCAATACAGACAGCATTCGGATCTATGGATTTTTATAAGCCCCCTTTCTATTGTCTATAATCCCATAAAGCACCCTGTCACTGAACTAATTCTAACTCATCATGACGTTAGATAGGGTTTCTGAGACTGTATACAGTCTCATCTCTCTCCCATGAAGTGGCTGGTGGGTTTGAAAATCTGACCTTGCACTTAGTAACCCAATGCCTAACCCACAATGCAACCAGGATTCCTTATTTTGTTTTCTATAGTTCCAAGAAATTCTAACTCATGCATATTTTTTTGCAGCCATCACTTAAATCAGAATATAGAACCATTTCATCCCCACAAAGAAACTCCCCCATGTCGTCATTTTATAACAATACCATTCCCCCAAGACTATACCCTGGCAGCCATTGATTGATTTTCTATAATTTTGTCACTTCAAGAATATTTCATAAATAGGATTATTATACAGGAGTCTTGGTGTGCTGCTATAGGTTAACGTGCTGGACTGCAAGGTCAGTTTGAACTGGAGGGTCAGCCATTCAAGCTCACCAGCCACTCCTAAGAAACCCTATACAAGCTCGTTCTGAGTTGGAAATGACTCGAAGGCATTTAACAACAACAACAACATGTGACATTTAAGAGTGGCTTTTACCACTTAGCATAAGATCCTTGAGATTCATCCAATTTGCTGCATTTATCAATTTTTGTTGTTAATGTTAGGTGCCATCAAGTTGACACTGACTTATAGTGACCTTACGCACAACCAGAAACACTGTCTGGTCCTGCACTAACCCCACAGTCCTTGTTACACTTGAGACAGTTGCTGCTGCCATTTTGCCTATCCATCTCATTGGTGGTCTTCCTCTTTTTCTTCAGCCCCCAATTTACCAAGCATGATGTCTTTATCCAGGGATTAGTCCTCCTGATAATAAATCTGAAATATGAGAAACAAAGTCTGGTGATCCTGGCTGTACTTCTTTCAACACAGATTTGTTTGTTCTTTTGGCAGTCGATGGTACCTATACTATTCTCCTCCAACACCATAACTCAAATGCATCAATTCTTCTATGTTCTCCCTGATTTACTGTCCAACTTTCACCTGCAGATGAGGTTACTGTAAACGCTGCGGCCTGCACCTTTATATAGACCAACAGAATAAGGGACCATCAAATGGTTTAAAAATAACAAAAGTGTGTGACAGGCTTGTATTCTTTCACCATATTTATTCAATCTTTATGCTGAACAAATAATTCAAGAAACTGGATTATATGAAGAAGAATGTGGCATCAGGATTGGAGGAAGACTCATTAACAACCTGTGATATGCAGATGATACAAACTTGCTTGTTGAAAGCAAAAAGTATTTAAAATTCTTACTGATGAAGATCAAAGACCATAGCCTTTGGTATGGATTGCACCTTAATGCAAAGGAAACAAAAATCCTCACCACTGTACCAATATATAAAATCAAGATAAATGGAGAAAAGTTTGAAGTTGTTAAAAATTTCATTATGCTAGGAACAACCATCAACACTCAAGGAAGCAGCAGTTAAATCAAATGATGTAGTGCATTAGGCAAAACTGCTGCACAAGACCTCTTTAACGGGTTCAAGAGCAAAGATGTCTGTTTGAGAACTAAGGTGTGCCTGATCCAAGCCATGGTATTTTCAATAACCTCATATGCACGTGAAAGTTGGACAGTGAATAAGGAAGATTATAGCAATAGTCAACTCATTTTTATTGCTGAATAGTATCATAAGTTTTAGATCTACAGCACTTTACTTACTCTTTTACCCAAAGTAGGACATGTGGGAAGCACAAATGGCTAAATGCTTGACTGTCTTCTGCTGAAAGACTGGCATTGCAATAAATTGTCCTCTGAGCACGGCTTTTGCTGTGTCCCAAAGATTTTGGCATGTTGTGTTTTCACTCTCATTTGTTTCTGGCAATTTTGTAATTTCACATTTTATTTATTCTACTACCCAGTAGCTTTTAATGAAAATGTTATTCCATTTGCATGTATTTGACTTTATTTCCTTAGTCTTCCTAATGGTATTTTTTTATTTTATAGCACTGTGTTCTGAGAAGATGCTGTGTAGTATTTTGATGTTTGTAAATTTATGGAAACTTGTTTTATGGCCTAATACATGGTCTATTCTGGAGAATGTTCCACGTGCACTGGAAAAGAATGTGTATTGTGCTATTGTTGGGTTGAATGTATTGTATACATCTATGAAGTCAAGTTGGTTGATTATGTTGTTTAGTTCCTCTGTGTCTTTTTCAATTTCCTTTCTGGTTGTTCTATCCTTTTTTGAAAGTGATATATTAAAATCTCCCACTATTATTGTAGATTTATCTATTTCTTTCTTCACTTCTACTAGGGTTTGCTTTATATATTTTGGGAATCTTTCATTGGGAGTGTAGATATTTATTATGGTTATGTTATCTTGTTCAAGCAGTTCACTCATCGTAAACCCTATACAGGGTCCATATGATTTGGAACCAACTCGATGGCACTTAACAACAACAAATGCTGTAAATGTTTGCTAAATAATGTGCAGTAGCTTATAGGGTCAAATGGCAATTTGAGATTTGTGTTCATGAGTTTAAAGTGAGACCAGTCAATATAGTTACATCGTTTTTGCTCTAGGAGTAATCAGTTCCCTGGATATAGGTTTAGAACAGGCTAATAATGAAATTTAAACAAGCTTATGGCTTTGCCAGCTACAGAGAACAGGAAGAAGGAGCTAACGATTTAAGACTGGTTTCAAAGGAATGACTGTAATGGTTGACCGTGGAATTTGAGTGGGGTGAGAATAAAATGAGAAAAAATATTAAGAGGTGATAGATAGTAAGAAAATGAAAGTGACATTAAAAGTTATAACGGTAAGTAATCTAGAATAATAAGAGTGGAATACATAAAGTCAAGATTTTGAAGATAGTGCGATCACTGAAGACAAAAATATCAAGAATATGAACAAGCTTATTGTTGTTGTTGTTAAGTGCCATCAAGTTGATTCCGACCCATCGCGACTACGTATAGGGTTTCCAAGGAGCAGCTGGTGAGCTTGAACCGTCGACCTTGCAGTTCAAATGACTTTGCACTCTGACACATTAGCCCACAGCACCACACCAGGACTCCATGGGTGTCTAAATCAGAGGATAAATAACATATCAGGATACAAGTTAATTGTAGAAATTATGAGAATAGAAGTGGAATGGAAGATAGTAAATTACTGACTAAAATCTTCAGTAAATGAGAGGTAGAGACCAAAGGGTTAGAGGAAAGCAACAGGCTTCCTCAAAAACTCTATACAGTGTCACTATGGGTCAGAATGGACTCTACAGCACTTAACAGCTGTAGTTGAGTTACAGTATAAGCACTTTTAACAATCTTGGGTGCATAGTAAACTCTCCACAAGCATTTGCTATTGTCAATCATTTGTTCACAAATGCTATTATGTGTCATTTTTGTGATAGACAATGTTGTGGTGATAGTGGTATGCCTTGGAGTCGGTTCCAACTCATAGCTACCCTGTGTAGGGTTTTCGAGGCTGTCTTTATGGGAGAAGAAAGCCACATCTTTCTTCTGCGGAATAGCTAGTAGTTTTGAACTGCTGACCTTGAGGTTAGCAGCCCAACTCATAACCACTACACTACCAGAGCTTCTTAGACAATGTTGTAGGCACTAGAGCTATAGTAGTGAACAGAACAAAGACCCTGTCCTTAGGAAGCATGTGTTCTAAAGCAGAGGCAAGGTGATGATGGGAATCAGTAAATGCACCTGTGCACAAGGTGGCGCTCGGTTCTGGTGGTGAATAAGATGAGCACCACTCAGCTCTGCCTTTAGAAGAATCTTCCATACCTGTCATACCTTTAGCTCTCTGCTGTCTTCTCACTAAGGTTGCTTTTTTCTCAGGCTGTCCCCAGAGAGCAACTGAGCAGAAGTTGTGTTGATTAGCAGTCAAACACTTACCCCAGTGCTCTGTTGTTGTTGCTGTTAAATGCTGTTGAATTGGTTCTAACTCATAGCAACCCTGCATAGGACTTCTGAGGAGTGACTTGATGGCACCCAACAACAACAATAAGACATTTCCCCCCAGGAAATCTGTTGCGTTTCTAATTCCATTTTGGTAGATACTTACATGAGTTTGTCTGAAAGAGGCTTTCTCATGCCTCCTGATCACCTCATGACCTCACCCGCATCTGAATTATCTTAGCCGTTTCACCTTTTCCTAATTTTGTTTTTTTTTTACTTGAAAATGTACATGTCTTCTAAGCATTTTGAGAAGAGGCACTTCATGTTATTCCTCTAAGAACAGTACCTTTTGGGTATTGAAACAACAGTTGTTAAATAAGATCTTCAAATGTCAAGTAAAGAGTTTTCCTACCATAGCAGTTTAAGTCTTGGTGTGGTGGCGTAAAATAAGCACATGACCATAAGGTCAGTTTGAACCACACAATTGTCAGTGCAAACTCACCAGCAGCTCCTCAGAAACCATACACACGGTCGCTGTGAGTTGTAACTGACTAGACAGCACATAACAATAACAACACAATACAATGCCTAAAGTTTAGCTAACAAGGAACATTGGTATGAATCTGAATCACTAAAGTTGATCAAAAGAGCTCTGTTAGCGTAATGGTTACAAGTTGGGCTCCTAACTTCAAGGTCAGTAGTTCAAAACTACCAGCTGTTCCATGGAAGAAAGATGTGCTTTCCTGCTCCCGTAAAGACTTACAGCCTTAAAACCCCAATACAGGGTAACTATGAGTAGGAACCAAGTCCATGGCCATAACCCACCAACCAAAAATTGATAAGAGAATAGGAAACTATTGAAAATAAGAAATACATGTGTCTTTAAGATACTTGATAAAACTTATTGGCTTTCAAAGGGATTTAAGATTTTCTTTTTTTAAATGTCCTGAATTTTCAGTGATGTAACTCAGGTATAAGAAATGGAGCCAGATCCCTGGTCTAGTATTTTGACAACTGCTAACCCTTAACTAGTTAACAATAGGTATTTAAATATCCTTTAATAAACAGAAAGTTTTTTCTATTTGCTTCCTGTCCTTCCTGATACGTTTGTCAAAAAGCCACTCATGAATAAATTTTATGAATGCCTGGTGTGATGCTGGACTGTGAACTAAAAGGTTGGCAGTTCAAACCCACTAGCTGCTCCTCAGAAACTCAAAATAAGGTTGCAATAAATTTTATTTCTCAACTGATTCAATTTTCCTCCTTTCCTCTATTTCCTTTCTCCGTCTGACTGAGTCATCTTTTCTGGATTGGCTACCTTTTGACTCCACTTTCCAGTGGAAATTTGTAGCTTGTTTCATTTGTACTTTCTGACTAGTCTTCACATGAGATTCATAGGTCTGCCCCACCACCATTCACTTTTGTAAATGAAACAACTCTTGTGTCCTCTATTCTACTCTAGAATTCTCAACTTCCTCTCCTGTGCTCCAGGGAAATTCCATTCTCTTGGCAATAAGCAAAGAACTTTCCAGGCACTGCACTGGAGATCTTAAATCGTGGCCCTGAACATCAGTGTGCAAATAAAGATGGGAAAAAATTGAATGGGGTAAGAGTGAGGTGGCAGGAGAAAAATAGTCCTAGAATTCTAGACAATGAGATTGACTGTTGACCAGGTGTTGCAGGATAATGCACTGGACTGCAAGGTCAGTTTGAACCACAACGTCGGTGGTTCAAACCCACCAGTTGATCCTTGGAAATCCTACACTGTTGGGAGTGACTGAGCTGAAGCTCTCTGACTAAAGGGTAGATTAACTGAAGGATGACAACTGAATAATTGTGGTCTAGAAAATTGGGCTGTACCCAGGTCAGGCTGCCCCCTAAGGAACTTACAAAGCCTGCCTCAGGGAACAAGGAACTTGCAAAATCTTTCCTTGTACACAGCCATGACCTTCAACTCAGTTGTTCCCAACACTATACAGTGTTACTATGAGTCGGAAGCAACTCAATGGCACGTAGCAACAACAACATGACATATACACTTGAGTCTTGGTATGACACTGTAGGATACGCACTGAACTGAAAGGTCAGTTTGAACTGCAAGGGCGGCGGTTCAAACTTGCCACCTGCTTCTTAGAAACCTTATACAGGTCCGCTATGAATTTCAACCAACTTAACTTAAACAACAACAGCATACACACTGCTACATGTTAACTTACTATTTTCCTTTTCTTTCTGGACCCACAACTCTCTTATTTATCAATCAATCGGGCTGCAAACCTTAAGGTCAGCGGTTTGAAACTACCAGCCGCTCCGCGGGAGAAAGATGAGGCTTTCTACTCCCCTAAGGATTTACACCCTCGGAAACCCTGTACAGGGTCGCTATGGGTCGGAACTGACTCGACGGCACTTAACAACAACAACAACTTCACATCTAAGAGGAACCATATGATGATTTCTAGTTAAAGAGCTGTTGGTGGAAGTGATTCTTGTCACCTTTGGTCCTGATGCTGGGCGAGGGGTAGAGAGGACCTTGGCACAGTTGAGGAACAGAATTCTTTGAGAATTGCCCATCAAGAGGAAGGCACAAAGAATAAGTGATTGGTTTATGAGCAAATGAGCAGACTTACCTTCTGATGGGGAGAGAGCAGAACTTGGGCAACACTGATGTGATACACAGACGCTCTGGTGACATACATGACATTCATTTGAGACCCACTATGCACAGTGGAATATTCTTATTGAAAACTAATAGAACAACATGAACCCCAAAATGAAAAGAAAAGTAGAGAAAAAGACTACAGCTACTCTTAGACCTGAAATAGAAAAGAGGAAAATGAGGGAGTAAGAGCAATTACTATTGTTAATGGTTGTTCCTCAATAGTGATCCCCACAGGGTTTCTTAGGGGAAAAAAGTTTCCAGTTCCCTTACAGTCCCTGGAAAGGAGAAACTGTAGAACTTTAGAAGGTCTGCTTACGTTGGTAAATGTTCATTATACAAACTTTCAAGCCTTTCTCTTGTAGTCAATCCTACCTCATATCCTTGCCTTTAGAGGTAATGGGGTTTTGTGATAGAAACCAGTTTCATTCTTATCAGCTTTCTCCCTGGCAGTTATATTTCTGTTTCCTGCCTCTAGCAGGCACTTAGGTGCCGCAAGTCCTCAGTCCAGCTGATTTCAGTGCAATAGAGAACAATTTCTTGTACGTTGTCAGCATCCCACTTCAAGCCTAGGTCATCACTTCTCTACTTTGCTGTCCCAGGGATTTATCAGATTTCTTTGTCTTGCAGCAACCTAGAAGTACATGTTTTAACATTCCTGGGAGCAATCCTTCATGGTAAGGGATGATTGTTGTTGTTAAGTGCTGTTGAGTCTATTCCGATCCATAGCGACCCTGTATAGGGTTTCTGAGGGACAGCTGGTGAGCTTGCACCAACCTTGCAGTTCAAACAGCTTTGCATTCTGGCACATTAACCCACAGCACCACACAGGCATGGATAAATAGTCTAAGCTGTTCTGAGCAGATTCTGTATGATCATTCAGAAAGCTCCCAAAAGACTTGACACTCAGTTGTCCACAGCAGTAACCAATTCATGCACACACATACTCCCTTTTCCTGTTTCACATTATCTACCCTCTCGTTTCTACTGTCTGTTCTCAGTCCCCACAGAAGATCTTGTATTAACTTCTGCTTTTAGGGGAACAGAAAAAATCGACTTTCCAATTTCCAGTATTTTGTAGTTTCTTCACTCTTTTTTTTTGTCCTTGTGGGTTTATGACTTTTGAATTTTATTTCCATTTCTGTGGAATTAGGTAGAAAGTGGAGACAGCATATGTCTTCAAATTATTATTCATCCCATTAGCTTTAATGTGACTTCCTCTGAGTAGCCTTCCCAGACCTTGCCATCAACATGAGCTTTTATTTCCTCATAATATCCTGAATTCATCTTCATAACACTTAACACAATTTATAGTTATAAGCTTATTTGTTAGTTTGTCACTCTCCCATTAGACTCTATACTCCATGAGCCATGGCCCACATCTTTTCTATAGACTTCAATACTTGTATGTTTTTTTTTCAATGACTGAAGGACTTTTCCCTGTTCAACATGTTCTAAACAGATCAAACCTCCCTGTAGGTCTTCATGTAGTGGTTACATGACCACTTGAATTATATACTTAGGGATCCTATTTTGCACCTCTTTCTGGAAAAATCTCACACATTAAGTCAATTTAGAATTACCTCATCAAGAATGAATGGTCATTGGCTTCAATGACTAGATGATCAGAGCTCAACCAGAAGAAGAAAGAGGAGGAAAAAGCAAAATCTGATACAATTTGATGAACTTGACCTACACCTATGGATGCAGTAGCTCAAAAGAGGGAACAAATCCTTACAGCAAGGATCATTCCCACCCCCTCCATACACAGAGTAGACAGGGATGGGCAACTTGGATATTGGCTACCCAAAATGGGGGGACTACAAAGGCAAGAAGTGACTGGCTTACAAGCTTTCAAGAGGGACTAGATTCATAGGGCATGGAGGAAGGTAGAATCTCCACTGAGTAGCGTACAATCTGTCTAGGCGGGCCTGTTGAAATGAAATCTGGATGGATCTCTTGTGATACAATAGTGAATAATTGTTATCTGGACTGCTTATGAGGGTTGGAATTGTAAAGGTAGATGTGTTTTAGCAAGGAAGGGAGTGATCAACTTTTCAGCCTAAGAGCGGAGGTCCCTGGAACCATCAAGGGAGAAGAGTGGAGAGTGGGACCCTACCAAGAGAAGCAGTGATGCCTGAGATGGAGGCAGAGATGATGACATGGAGAGATGGAGCTGTTGGGAACTTTAGACACAGAGAGGGAGAGGGGCTGTGTGCTGATGACTGGGGGGCAGGCTTGTAGTGTATACCCTTTGGTTGGTTGATGACACATGGAGGGGATTGTAACCATAGCAATGAAATGATATACTATACTATAGGATGAATGTAAAACTAATGTTCTCCCATGCAAACTATCACATAATTCAGAATAAAAAATTTTTTAAAAAAAGAATGAATAGTCAGCTAGAGTAGAACAAGGAGTCCCTGGGTGGTACAAAAGGTCAATGCACTCATCTGATAACTGAAAAAATGGAGGTTCAAGTTCACCCAGAGGCATCTGGGAAAAAAAGTCTAGAAGAAAAGTGTGCTTCCAAACTATCAGCTATTGAAACCCTATGATGCACAGTTCTACTCTCACACACATATGGTCATCAGGAGTCAGAACAAATTCAACAATAACTGGTGTTTTGTTGTTTGTTTGTTTAGAGGAGAGAAAAGTCCCAAAAGCATGTGACAGCTGATCTGGAGAATTGAGACAGACGGACGGACGGAAGGAAGGAAGGAAGGAAGGAAGGAAGGAAGGAAGGAAGGAAGGAAGAAGCAGAAAGCCAGAGAGCTAGATTTGATAATACTTTACCTCCCTGTTCTGGTTAATTCACTGGCACACTCTCAGTGTCTTAGGTTTTCATTACTCTCTCATGTAGAAGTTCCCAAAGCATTCCCCATTTTTAGTTCCTGACATCTCTTTCCCCATACCTACTGAGAGGGAATCTACCACTTTTCAGAGTAACCTTCTACTTACCTATCCCTACTGATAGCTTTTTAGATTTCACCTCCAAAGAAGACTCCAAGACTCCAAGAACCAACTTATAAGACCTTTGACAACACAGCAAAACAGACCATGGCGAGTGAGCCTTCACAATCTTATTTCATTGATAGTTCTTCTTTAAAGAACAAAAATAATAAATGATTTCTTCAGATAAATAAAAAATGGAGGCATTTTTCTAACAGAGACACACCAAAGATTGTTTGGTTTAAAGGACTATTAAAAATGACAAAGAAATAGAAAAAGGTTTTCTTTCTGCACCCCCCCCCCCTTAATTTTTTTTTTTTTTTTGCTCAAGAGTCCTTAATGTGACATCCCCCTCCACAGTGCCCCGATTTTATAATGTACATACGCATGACATATAATACAACACTTATAAATTAAGGAAGCCCACCTCTTTTAAGTGATATTCTTTAAATCTCCATTTCTGACAGTCCTACTATTAGCACAGTAACTGTAATAGGCATATTTTTCAGAAAATAGTGAATAAAAGCTGACAAGCTATCTAGGGAATCTGAATGTATAATAGATTGGAGCATAAATTAATATGATTAGGCCTTTATAGGGTGCAGTGGCTGCCAAACCTACAAAAGGGGCCTGGAATAAAAACACGGCTGTGGTCTCGGTGCTGATCGACATCAATATATAATGTGGATTATCTCAAGCTTTCTCATGTAGTCTGCTTATGACAGCACTGAGCTTAATTGAAATTTTTATCTTTTTGTTGCATAGACAGTTTTGGCTAGTCACTTCTTTTGGAAAGGTACGCAAACCAGGTGATTTAAAAAAAAAAAAAAATATATATATATATATCAAGGTTTTCCATGAAGGTCTTTAATAAAATCTCTTTTATAAAGGTTTTAGAAATTAATGCTTTGTAAACTCACTTTGGAGGGTCTACATGTAATCTGGCTTATGGAAATTCCTTGGCAGTATGTTAATAAAAGCTGACAAGCTAAACAGGTGAATCTGAAGCAACAATGACAAATCAGATTTACTCAAATCTTCAAAAATTCTTGCATTTTCAAAACATTATGGGGAATAAGTTAACCTTTTTTGACTGTATAAAACCATTTCTTAAAGGCTACAATGAAGTATATTTTTGCAGAATAGCATTTATATTTCATAAGTGACATGCTTAAAGTAAGTTTTTCCTCCTTTTGTAACCACAAACTCATGTGTTTTAACTAAACTGAAATCTCTGTTTAGCATTATTCTTATAACTTTATATGTGTTATAACTTTGAAGATACAGCCTCTCACTGAATCTTTAAGATTATAATTCTATAATCAAAAATAGGAAGTCAGATATGCTAAATTTCAGAGCTCGAAGCATGTACATCTGTCATTTTCATGAACTTTATTATTTTATGTTGTTGTTGGTCATCGAGTTGGTCCTGAATCATAACAACCTTGTACAGGATTTCTGAGGAACGACTGGTGGATTTGAACTGCTGACCTTGTGGTCCAGTGCATTATCCTTGCAGTGCCACATCACATATGAAGAATTAGCAACACTATATATGTGTCTTTGGTAGTAATCAGTTTAAGATGTGAAACAAGCTCAATATGATTTGGGGAAACTTTTGTGTACTGCAAACAGAAAGGTCAATATGTTTTATGTACTTTGTGATAAAAGTGTGTGTTGATATCTAGGGAATGGACAATGAAAACTAATGGGGCATTGGAACTTTCTCGGTGACGTCATGGAGTAGTTTATGAGCCTTTTATCACCCCTAATATGATATCGTCATAAAAATGATCTTTGAATTAAATGTAACAGGAAAAGTCTGCACCCTCATTGGGATGTTTCTGGCCGTGGTGAGTTAACATTTTTAATGTCATGTCTTCAGTAGTCAGTAATGTTGGTTTTATAAAATATCGTTCCTCTCGAATACTTCCTATGCTAAAATCTCTGTAGCTGTGTCCACATAAAGAACTAAAGAGTGAAAAACTAAAGTGATGGGAAATTTCTCCCACATATGTTGTTGTTGGTAAGTACCATCGAGTTTGTTCTGACTCATAGCGAGGAGCACCTGGTGGGTTTGAACTGTCGACTGATCTTGCAGTTTATAGTTCAGTGATGATCCGACAGCGCAATGCCAAGAGTTCTACATATAGTTAGTGGAATATCATGGAAAAGTAACTGGCTTCAGAAGACAAACGGCCTATCATTTACTAAGTGTCTATTGTGTGCCAGACATTGTGTCAAGAACTTTATCATAAATTTTACTTAATTTAGTTCAATCCCTGTTCTCTGGAACACTATTTCTGGTTCTGGACAGATATATTGGTTGCATGATATTGGGCACAAAATTCTGACCTGTTTTCTCATCTGTCAATTGAGTGGAAGAGAAAAAAAAAATGAATCTGATGGTGTCTAATTCCATTTTAAAGTATCTATGTTGTGTTGTTAAGTGCCAATGAGTTGGTTCTTACTCATAGAGACCCTGTATAGGATCTCCAAGGAGCAGCTAGTGAGTTTGAACCATCAACTTTATAGTTTAAACCGACATTTCAGGACTGCAAAGTATCTATTGTTGTTGTTAAGTGCCATCGAGTCAATTCCAACCCATAGCGACCCTGTATAGGGTTTCCAAGGAGCAGCTGGTGAGCTTGAACCACCAACCATGCAGTTCAAATGACTTTGCAGTCTGACGCATTAGCCCGGTGGTGGTTATGTGTGTGGAGTCGGTTCCAACTCATAGCGACCCTGTACAGGGTTTCCGAGGCGGTAAATCTTTACGGGAGCAGAAAGCCTCATCTTTCTCCCATGGAACAGCTGGTAGTTTTGAACTGCTGACCTTGCGGTTCACAGCCCGATTCGTAACCACTATGCTACCAGAGCTCTTTCCAAAGTATCTACAGAAGAAGCAAAAGAATGAAGATAAAAAGCTGAGGGGAAATCAGAGAAAAGAACATTATTAAAGGTTACCATGAGTCAGCTACTATCCTGCTGAGTTTTGGAGGCACAGGTAATCAGGATAGGGTCTCCTCTACTAAAGAACTTCTAATCTCCACCTGCCTCTCAATTTGTCAAATTAATGATGGTTTGTGTGTTGCTGTGATGCTGGAAGCTATGCCACCAGCATTTCAAGTCCAGCAGTGTTGCTCATGGTGGCCAGGTTTTGGCAGAATTTCCAGACTAATACAGACTAGAAAGAAAAGGTTGGGGATCTACTTCTGAAAATTCAATAATAAAAACCCTATGGATCACAGAATATTACCAAAGATTTCAATTCACTTGTTTTGGATGCACCATGAGGAGGAAACAATCATTGTAAAAGGACATCATGTTTGGTAAACTGCAGGGCCAGCAAAGGTGCAGGAAACCCTTAGTGAGCTAAATTGACACTTTGGCTACAACAATGGACACAAAGTTATCAATCATGAAGACAGCACAGTAACTAGCAAGGATTTGCTCTGTTATACATAGCATTGTCATGAGTAGGAGACAAATCAGCAACTAATAATAACAACACCATGTTAATGTGAGTGGTAGAAGCAAGAACTGAAGGTGATGAAAACAGAAGAGGAGGAATAATTCATAAGAAAACTTCCATGAGCAGCTAGCTGATGACTAGCTCAATGAGTCAGAACCACCTCGACAGCACTTAACAACGACCAACAGCAAAATTTAAGGGATGAGGAATGTGACCTGGGTAAAGGAAATTGGGAGTGCTGTCCCAGGCAGAGGGGAAACTTGAAGAAGGGATGAAATAGCCTAAGACATGCAAGGTACAGTGAGTGGTTAGCCATTTCTAGGACATGAACTACAAGGCGGTTAGTAGAAAGAGCCAAAGATGAAGAGATAAAGGGAACCGTTTTTTGAAGTTCTTGCAAGTTAGTGTGGGCTTTATGTCACAGGAAATACAAGTTGGCAGACAGGTTAGTGTGGGCTTTATGTCACAGGAAATACAAGTTGGCAGACAGGTCAGACTATGTTTCAGAAAAATTACCTTGGCTTCAATGAGAGGAAGAGACTGACATAAGACAAAAATGGAGGTAGGGAGACAAAAGGAGAAGCTATTGTGGCATTTGTTGGGAATGATACGGCCCTGAACCAGAAGTACTGTGAGGAGTAGGCAGGTTTAGGAAATGCTAGAAGATAAAACTACAAGGGCTGGGCTTGATTGGATATGGAATCTGTCTAAGAAGAGGGGACAGTCCAGTCAATTACACTAAGTTAGTGAAACAAGCAAACAAAAAGTCATGTAATTTAGTGGGAAAAAAATCTAAGTAAGCCTTTTCTTTTTTAAAGCCCTTTCTTTTTAATGCAGTCTCAAAATATACAATAAATAAAAATGGCTGATTAACTATAATTTTCATTTTTCATCGAGTAGTGGCATAGGATTATTGATTATTTATCTTCCCCAGAAACCAATGAGGAAGAAAGTGAGTCATGTTTGCCTCTGCTTGGTAGCTGACAAAGCTGAAGTTGTGGGCTGTGTGGTGCTATACCATTAAGATGGCAGGTGTAGACAAAGCTAGCCGCCCAGCTTCCAGACTATGTGATCACCCCAGAACAGCATGTCATCTCTGAAAATCAATCATTTTTATTAACATTCAGGATAAAAAATATTGAAAAATGTTTTATTTAATAACATGGTTTAAAGTTTTATAATCGATCATTTTTCTTAGTGAAAAGAATTCTCCTCAGTATTTAAATTTTAAGTTCCCAAATATTTGCTTCAGTAGTGTCAAATAGTACCTACATATCTTAATCCTTTTCTATGGAGTCTGTTCTCACACATTATGACCTTGTAAGGAGCTGCGGGTTAATACTCTGGACAGCATAGTCAGTTTGAACCAAAAGGTCAGCAGTTCAAGCACACCAGCTACTCCTTAGAAACCCTATACAGGGTTGCTGTGGTTTGGAACCAGCTCAACGGCACTTAACAACAGGACAGCGTAGAAGAGCCCCATAAAATTTCCACACTATGAATCAGAACCGACTCGACGGTATTTAACATCAGCAACAACATATATATTTAAGTTTTCTTCTAGCTATGCAATCCTAACAACACAAATCATCCTCTGAGTCCTTTCAATAAAATAATTCTCAGGGATGGGTATCAAAACGGCCCAGAGATTAAAGAAAGTAGGAACCAGTAACACATGACTGTGGCCATGGTGTTGGACAGTGCACATTAATAAAACAGTATATTTGGGGCCTTGATATGTAAATTTCTTCAGCTCAGTTTGATCACTTTTCTGTCAGAAAGATGGCAACCAATGAATTCAAGAAGTCAAACACTTCTCGCCCAGACTGGCTCTCCAGTTTTATTGGTTCAAGCGCATTTATGTCTTAA
This sequence comes from Chrysochloris asiatica, assembly GCF_000296735.1. Classification (NCBI taxonomy): domain Eukaryota; kingdom Metazoa; phylum Chordata; class Mammalia; order Afrosoricida; family Chrysochloridae; genus Chrysochloris; species Chrysochloris asiatica. The sequence goes on from NW_006408651.1 coordinate 1,062,726, forward strand.
ATAGCATCTTTAAGCATCTTTCTAACTGATTTCTTTATCCAGAATACTTGTAAAATACCTTGCATTTTGCTGCCGTCATTATGTTTCTCAAGTTATCACATATTTCAATATCTCTTATGGTTTATATAGTAAAATCCAAGTTCCTTTACTGGCATAAAACCCATCTGTGTTTCAGTCTTTGCCTATGAATCAAGGCTCATATCCGGTCCTTCACCTCCCAGTCCCTGAATTCCAGTCAAGTTAAACAACCTGGAGCTCTTAAAAAATACTACCTTCTCTTACACCTTCGTCAGCTGACATACTGCCAACCTACCAGTTCATCAAGGGTCAGCTCAAAGGCCACCCCTGAGGCCAGTGAGGGTATAGGAGTCAGTTGTAGTTGGGCTAGTATCCTGGCTACAATGCTAACTGTATGACCTTGAGGAATTTATTTAGTTATCTAATCATCAGCATCTTCATCTAGAAAGTGGAGAGAACGACATCATATACATCATAGGAATGCTGGA
>NW_006408651.1:1063871-1065990 GCF_000296735.1 Chrysochloris asiatica
ATTCTGGCTCTATTTGTTTTAAAGAATCTTTTGGACATTCCTTTGACAGTCCACAATATATTCAATATTCTTTGTCAACACCATAGTTTAAATTAGTGAGCATTTGTAAAGTTCAAAGCACAGTGATTAGCACTTAGTAAGAGCTCAAAGTATTAGATGGTATAATGATATTGCTGTTGTTAAGTACCATCTAGTCATTTCAGACTCAGTGACCCTGAATAGGGCTTCTGTTGTTGTTGTTGTTGTTGTTAAGTGCCATCGAGTTGGGTCTGACCCATAGCGACAGGGTTTGTTTTAAATCTTCATGTGAGCAGAAAGCCTCATTTTTCGCTCAAGGAGCCCAAAATCACAGACCTCGTGATTCGCAGTCCAGTGTTTATCATATGGTGCCACCTTGCTCTTTGTAATATGATTAGTACTAATTTATAAGCATCCTTCTAGGCCCTCCCATGCCAGGAAGAGAAGTTTATCAGTCATATTCTCACACACTTGTTTGTTGCAACTGTTTCAATATCTGTCACCTCGACCAAATTCTGAGGCTCTATGTATTCCACATGGGAGGCTTTGGACTGGTCTTTGAATGAATTAATCAGGAAGTGAAAATGTTTATTATACTGCTCCTGTAAATGTATGTCTAGACACATTTTTTTCACACTCATTTCAACTCACAATTGATGCCATATGACAATTTAGAAGACACGTTCATTCTCGCTTTTATTTGGAAAATGGGTTTGAAATCTTTTTTTTTTAAAGAAAATGTGAAGGACGGCTAATGAGGCCAAGTTCCAATGATTTGAATCACATGCACTACTTTCTATATAATCATTGTGTTTGCAGAAAATTTTATCAAATGACCTAACAACTTAGTAGTACAATTAATGGCAGTGGTTTGTTTGTATTTATTCAACTCTATTCTATTTTTCTGTTTCATTCTTTTTTACTACTTATTACTACATTCTACTTATATCACCATTGTCTCTTTAGCTGTTCTTGTCTCTTTCTATAATGGGTTTGTACTTAAATTGAGTTGGGGAAGGGCTGATAGAAGGTGAAAATGAATCTTAGAAAGCAAACACAGTGACCATTGTCTGAGAGCACCTAAGACAACATTTTGAGACAAAATTGAGCATTCCATTCTTAGAAATTCCCCTAATATATATTTATACCACAAAGGCATAGGTACACATTGATTTTAAAGAAGAGGAAAGATTTAAAAAACAAAACAAAACAAAAAAACCAAAACAACCTTACAGAGATTGAAGCCTTGCACCTTTCAGATCCCTCTCTGAATAATTTTTACGCATGTATACATATTCTTACTGTTAGGTGCCTTGGAGTCAGTACCGACTCTTAGCGACCTCATACACAACAGAACACAACACTGCCCGGTCCTGCACCAACCTCACAATCATTGTTACGCTTGAGCCTCTTGTTGCTGCCACTCTGCCAATCCATATTCTTGGGGGTCTTCCTCTTTTTCTCTAACCCTCCTCTTTATCAAACATGATGTTCTCTAGGGACTGGTCACTCCTGACAATATGTCTGATGATGTATGTATGTATGAGAGATGACGTCTGACCATTTTTGCTTCTAAGGAATCTTCTGACTATACTTCTTCCAACACATATTTATTTGTTCTTTTGGCAGTCCATGGTAGTTTAATATTCTCCTTCAGCACCATAATCCAAATGTATCAATTATTTTATGGTCTTCTTTATTCATTGTCCAACTTTCACGTGCATATGAGGTTATTACCATGGCTTGTGTCTGGTGCACCTCAGTCCTCAAACTGACATCTTTGCTCTTGAACACTTTAAATAGGTTTTGTACAGCAGATTTCCCTAATGCAATAGGTCATTTGATTTCTTGACTGCTGCTTCAAAGAGTGTTGATAGTGGATCCAAGCAAAAAGAACTTTGTGACAATTTCAATCTTTTTTCCAATCATTTATACTGATGTTATTTACTGGTAGAGTAGAGAGGAGTTTTGTTTTCTTTACATTCAGGTACAACTCATACCAAAGGCTGTGGTCTTCATCAGTAAGTATATTAAGTCCTCTTCACTTTCGGTAAGCAAAGGTGTATCATCTGTACATCATAGGTTGTTAATGAGTCTTCCT
>NW_006408651.1:1067807-1075008 GCF_000296735.1 Chrysochloris asiatica
CCAAGATGGCCAAACTTTGTCTCTCATACTTTGTACATATTGTCAGGAGGGACCAGTCTCTGGAGAAGGATATCATGTTTGGTAAGGTGGAGGGCCAGAGAAGGAGAGGAAGACCACTAAGGAGATGGATTGGCCAAGTGGCAGCATCGATGGACTCAAGCATGGCAACAGTAGTGAGGTTGGCCCACGATAGGGCACTGTTTTGTTCTGCTGTGCATAGGGTTGCTATGAGTCAGTGCCTACTCGATGGCACCTAACAACAACAACAACCCCAATCCTGATGTCACATTCTTCTTCATATAGTCCATTTTTCAGATTAGTAGCTAAGCATACAGGTTGAATAAACATGGGACAAAGATATAACCCTGACACACATGTTTCCTGATTTTAAACCATGCAATATCACCTTATTTTGTTTGGTTTATGCATACAGGTTCTGTATTAGGACAATTAAGTGTTTTGGGATTCCCAATCTTCAAATTGGTATCCATAGTTTATTGTGATCCATAGTCAGTAACACACAAGTAAATATCTTTTTGGTATTCTGTACTTTCAACTTAAATGCAATTGATGTCAGCAATGGTATCCCTTATTCCATGCCCTCTTCTGAATCCAGTTTGAATTTCTGGCTGCTCCCGCTTAATATACTACTACAAATTTTTAATTATCTCCCACAAAATTTTGCTGATGTGTGATAATAGCGATATTGTTTGATCATTTTTGCATTCTGTTTGGTCACCTTTTTTGGAATAAGGAAGATATGAATCTCTTCTAGCTCTTGCATAGAATTTCATAATACGGCTATACTGTGTTTTACTAGCTATTCTACTATTAATAAACATTCAATTTACTTCCATTTTTATGCTACTGCAAACAGTCCTACATTAACATACTTACACATGCTTCCAATTATACATTTTTGTTGTTATGTACCGTGGAGTCAATTCCGACTCATCACGACACTGCACAGGGTTTCTGAGGCTATAAATCTTTATGGGAGCAGAAAGCCTCATCTTTCTCCCGGGGAACAGCTGGTAGTTTCAAACCGCTGACCTTGAGGTTTGCAGCCCTATTTATAACCACTATGCTACCAGAGTTTCCATTTATACATAAATAGTGAAATGTAGAATTTCTGTGTCATAGAATATAGAATTGAAAAAGTATTCTTATTCATAAATATTTTGAACAAGAACATAATCAGACTATCGAATTTAGAAATTGTAAAATGGTTTTTACTCTCAAATGCTTGTCCTAAAGTGACAGAGTTCCTTTTCTGGAATCAACTAATTTTACCAAATTTTTGTATGTCTTCCAAATGATGTTATTTTCATACACAAGCAAATAAATAGATAAATGTATTTACATTCATGTATATATTAAATGTAAAGAGTGTTTGTGCATAGGCTGGGCCCACAATTTGTCTTTCTAAAAAGAGCTATTTCAGTCTTAAATGATCTAATTTACATTAGCTATTAAATATTTTACAGTCAAAATATTAATATGTCTGATTTAGGGATGCTGTCTCAGACTGTACTGAGGGTATAAGCTCCAAAACACATTTCTAAAACCTATAACATTCTGAATTCTGAAGTTACCTGGCCTAAAGGCTTACAAATAGATAATCCTTTCTTTTTATCACTTGATTTAAAAAATGTTTTGCTGTTTATTATTTTTTACAGTTTAGCTTATAGACATTTTAATATATCACAAAATATTCTATATATTTTTTTCCACTTAATCCATCTTGTTGTTGTTGTTAAGTGCCATCAAGTCGATTCTGACCCGTAGCAACTCTGTATAGGGTTTCCAAAGAGCAGCTGGTGAGCTTGAACCACCGACCTTGCAGTTCAAACAACTTTGCAGTCTGACACATTAGCCCACTATATTTATATTTTTTCATAAAAACATTTTGTGTTTTTAATAGTTTCATAGTACTTTATTGTATGGCTATACCATAATGCATTTAATAGTTTCTTTTGTTGTTGTTTTTATAAGTGCCATCGAGTCAGTTCTAAACCATAACAACCCTATATAGGGATCCCGAAGAGCAGCTGGTAAGCTTGAACTGCCATCTTATGATTTAAATAGATTTTAGAGTCCAGTGCATTAACCTAAAATGCCAGGTTTTCTATTGTTGTTTATTTAGCTTCCTTTTAATGCTTTCCTATTACAAAAAAAATGCTGCAATGAATAAACTGTGAAGTCAAAGTCTCTATGTATTTATATTCTGATGTTGTTGTTGTTGAGTGCTTTTGAGTCAGTTCAGACCATAGCAACCCTGCACAGCGTTTCTAAGGCTGTAAATATTTAGGAGAGCAGAAAGTCTCATCTTTCTCCCGGGGAACTGCTGGTAGTTTCGAACTATTGACCTTGAGATTAGCAGCCTGATTCGTAACCACTGTGCGACCAGAGCTCCTTCTGATAGATACTGCCAAATTCTCTGTACACATTGTTGGATTAAAGGTGTCTGCAATTTTTTGGCCACTCCTCTCACTATGACATGGAATCTCTATGACCTCTCACTGCATTTGGGCTGACTATGTGATATGTTTTCACCACTAGAATGCTATGTAAATTTTGAAACTGGCCCTTAAAAGAGCTGAAGCTTCTACTTTGTCAATTTTGGAATGCTCTCTCTTGTAGAACAAGACCACAAGAAGTCTAAACCATGTGGAAATGACATGTGGAGAAGAACCAAAGTGCTCTGGTCTACATTTCCAGATGAACTGCTAAATGTCACCAAGGCCAACTGCCAGCTATGTGGATGAGCCATCTAGAATATTCCAGTTCAGTCACACTTCCAGATGACTGTAACCCCAGATGACATGGGGTGCAGACGAACCAGCCTGCTTAACTCACACACTCATGAGAAGTGATTAAAAAGATACTAAGTATTAAGGTGGTTTTTAATGCAACAATGAAGAGGTTAAAATATTATTTCAGCATAATTTTCATTCTCATTATTATTATGAATGTGGTTAATCATAGTACAGATTTTTTAAAAATGTTTTATTATGAATTATGTGATAGTTTACATGGGAGAACATTAGCTTTACATTCATCCTATCGGATATCATTTCATTGCCATGGTTATAATCCCCTCCATGCATCATCAACCAACCAAAGGGTATACCCTGGCAAGCCTGACCCCCCGTCGTCAGCACATAGCCTCCCTCTCTCTCTGGGTCTAGAGTCCCCAGCTGCTCCATCTCTCCATGTCATCGTCTCTGCCTCCATCTCTGGCATCACTGTTTCTCTAGGTAGGACCCCACTCTCCTCTCTTCTAATTATAAAACAAAATACCCTATGTTTTATAATAACAACAACATGCTTATCATTAACTGAAAAGACTTGTGGAGAATCCTGGAGTGGATGGTTGTTTACAGTAACCATGTAGGACTCTTATTCTGCCAGCTATGAAGTTCCCATGGTAGAGTTCATAGTAAATTAATGCAACTCTTTCATTTTCGATATGATAACACAGTCCATAGTGATTGTTAGATACTGATTCAGGGTTATAAAATAAGTCAGTGGTAATGTTAGAGTTAGCATGAGGTTCTTGACTCTAGTTCAATACTCAGTATATCAGTTGCTTATAATTTTGAGTAAACTTTTCAACATTCTAGTTTTTGTGTTTTCATATAAAGTCTACTGTATTTTGTATTAGTCAGCACTCCTTTGGTTGCATGAGACAGAAACTCAATTCAGAAAGTAACTTCAATGTAAGAGAAATTCTATGGGCTTCTGCTGTGGGTTGAATTGTGTCTTCTAAAGGATATGTTGATGTCTAATCAAGGGCAAGGTTATCTACGATATTCACAGTTCCCAACCACATTCAGGGAGAGGTGTTATACAGGAAAGGTACACCAGGTTGTGGGAATCTTGGGGGTAGTCTTGGAATTTTATGTACTGTTGGTGCTATCAAATCAACTTTTAACTCAGTGATCCCATGTGACAGAATAGAACTGCTCCATGGGTTTTTCTAGACCTAAAAATGTCATTTTGAACCACAAGCTCGGCAGTTCAAACTTACCAGTAGCTCTTCAAAAACTCTATACAGGGACGCTATGAGTCCAAACACACTTGATGACATTTAACAACAATCTTTACAGAAGCAAATAACTAAGTCTTTCTCCCACAAGCCACTGGCTGGGTTAGAACTGCCAATTTTTCAGGTTAGCAACCATTGAACCATGTTTTTCAGTGTTTAACCACTGATCCACTATATTACTAAGCTGTTTAGAATTCTGCCCACCACAGTACTCTGTAAAATACCTGTACCCAAGGTAAGAAGGCACATACTTAAGATCCATTCCTTAAAGGATCTTAGGTGCCCAATAGTATTTTATTGATGCTGAGTGCCTTGAAAGACCTCAAAGCGATGTAGAATTCACTTCAACGACTGACTTTGAAAAGAACCAAAATTGTACATATCAAGACCGTTTCAAAAACATATTTTTCAGAGAAGATATTAAATATAAAAGCGTATGTTTCAAAAATGTATTCCAATTTAATCAATATATCATTGTCACATACAGATATACTCCTGCAAATTTTTTCCTTCTTTGCCAATATTTTTAATAGTCCTCTGCCTTCCTGGCCACTATTCCTGTAGGTGTATACTTCTATTTCTCATTTTGGTTTTATAAAAATCTTGTAGCATTTACTGGAAACTTTAGAATCTATTTTTGTCTCACACAACTCAGGATGGATAACATCTGAGAGTCTGTGTGTTCAACCCAGTGCTTGGCAGATCTCTAGGAAATAGATTATGAAACACTGTTTAAGTCCAAATGGGAAATCCATTTTCTTCCAGAATGATGACTCATAATCTGGCTGAATGTGAAGCATCTGCTGACCGGAGTTTCTCTAGTACAGGTTCACCTTCATGTTGCCTTCAAGTGTCTATCAGTTCTGTTAAAATTAGCCCAGTTACTTTGTTCAGATGACCATATGTCTCGATTTTCTTACAATAGTGTCACTTTATGCCCGTTCCAGCATAATTATTCATGGTGTTCCCTTTAACCTTCAAAAATGTTCCAGTTTGAAAAATACTTTTTTTTAAAGTTTAATTGTGAATTATGTGTGATAGTTTACATGGGAGAACATTAGCTTTACATTCATCCTATCGTATATCGTTTCACTTGCCATGTTACAAATCCCCTCCATGCATCATCAACTAACCAAAGGGTATACCCTACAAACCTGCCTCCAGGATGTCAGCACACAGCCCCTCTCCCTCTCTGTGTCTAGAGTCCCCAGATGCTTCATCTCTCCACATCATCATCTCTGCCTCCATCTATGGCATCACTGTTTCTCTGGATAGGGTCCCAAACTCCGCTCTTTTCCCTTGATGGTCCCAGAGACCTCTGCTCCTGGACTACAAAGTCAATCATTTCCCTCCTTTTGCTACAAAACAAAACATCTACCTTTACATTTCCAAGCCTCACAGTCAGTCCTGATAACAACTATTCACTATTGAATCACAAGAGACCTATTCCCATCTCCTTTCATCAGCCGAGCCCAGAAAGATTGGATACTACTCAGTGGAGATTCTACCTTCCTCTATGCCTTCTGGATCCAGGCTCCCTCTTGAAAGCTTGTAAGCCAGTCACTTCTTGTCTTTGTACCCCCCCACACACACACACATTTTGGGTAGCCAATGTCCAAGTTGTCCATCCCTGTCTACTCTATGTATGGAGGGGGTGGGAATGATCCTTGCTGTAAAGATTTGTTCCCTCTTTTGAGCTACTGCATCCATAGGTGTCTGTCAAGTTCATCAAATTGTATCAGATTACTCTTTTTTACCTCTTCTTTCTTCTTCTAGTTGAGCTCTGATCATCCAGTCACTGAAGTCAGGTCAAGTGTGTATTATCTGCAAGTGTGGGAGTTCTTGTGCATATGCCCTTTCTTATCAGCTGGATGCTTCACTCTCCACTCTAGTCCTCTGTGGCTGTCACTGACTCTGGGCCCAAGAGTCCCCAGGTCTTGCCACACTGCTGGCCAACCAGGTCTCCACTTGAATTCCCAGGAGTCTATTGAACGTTGTAGGGCTTAGCTTGCAGCTTCTTTGCCGTTTTTCCCTCACTTCCCCTTATCAGTGTGAACAATACCTTTTGTGGCCATTCTGTCCATGGTATATCACAGAATATTTTCCAAATTAAAGCAGTACTTAACACACTTTAAAAAATGTTAAATAGCAATTGAGGGGAGTTTTTTTTAGTAAATTGAAACCTAGTTCCCTTGAAAACATTCATATTATTTGGCAAGGATTAAATTAAATACTTGCTGTCTCAAATAACGCATTTGTGGGACAACAAGGGATATCAGCTCTGATATCAGATGGACTGTGACTGAAAACAGAGAATACCAGAAAGATTTTTACTACTGTTGTTGTTGTTAAGTGCTGTCAAGTTGATATTGACTCATACTTCTTCCAAGAAGTAGTTGGTAGATTTGAACTGCCAACCATATCCTACAGAACCACACCAGGACTTCAGAAAGATGTTTACTTGTGTTTTATTTAATATGCAAAGGCATTCAACTGTGTGAATCATAACAAATTATGGGTAACATTAAGAAGAATAGCAATTCTAGAACATTTAATTGTGTTCATGAGAAATCTGTAGACAAAGAGGCAGTCATTAGAGCAGAACAAGTGGATATTGAATGGTTTAAAATCAGGAAAAGTGTGTGCTAGAGCTGTATCCTTTTGTCCTATTTAATTTGATCTGTATGTTGAGCAAATAATTCCAGAAGCTAAATTATATGAAGAAGAATATGGCATCAGGATCCACAATCAACACTCATGGAAGTAGCAGTTAAGAAACCAAATGATGTAGTGCATTAATCATATCTAATAAAAAGCAAAGCTGTCACTTTGAGAAGTAAGGTACACCTAACCCAAGCCTTGATATTTTCAATTGCCTTATATGCCTATGAAAACTGTACAACAAATACAGAAAGTCATAGAAGAATTGATGCATTTGAATTATGGTGGTGATGAAGAATATTGAAAGTACCATGGACTGCCAAAAGAACAAATACATTTCTCTTGGAAGGAGTACTGTCAAAATGATCTTTGGAAGCAAGGATGTTGACATTTCACCTCATATACATATGGATGGGAAAGCTGGACAGTGAATAAGGAAGATCGTAGACGAATTGATGCCTTTGAGTTGTGGTGTTGGAGGAGAATACT
>NW_006408651.1:1075220-1110499 GCF_000296735.1 Chrysochloris asiatica
GGTTGTCACAGGATCGGACATTGTTTCATTCTGCTGTGCATGGGGTCGCTATGAATCGGTTCCGACTCGATGGCACCTGACGACGACGATGACTTTGAACATTTCATCAGAAGAGGCTAATCTCTGGGAAAGGACACCATGTTTGACAAAGTAGAGGGTCAATGAAAAAGACAAAGAACCCCAACTAGATTGATTAACACAGTGATTGCAACAATTGTCTAAAACATGACAACAATTATGAAAATGAGGCAGAACCAGGCAGTATTCTGTTCTGTTGTGCATAGGGAAGCTGTGAGTCAGAACCGATTCAATGGCACCTAAAAATAACAACAATGTATTCTACAGTTTTTATCCTGACAGTTCACAATTACATTTACTTTTTTAAACAAAATAAATATTAGTAATCTACCAGTACAAATTTTTGTCTACCCCAGCAGTGCATTCATGGCTCGCATCTCAACCAAAAACATTTTTAAATAAGAGAATATGAAAGCTTATGGACAGATGGACAAAGTGCATTGAAAAGTAAGAAGATTATGTTGAAAATGGATACATCTATCTTTTCTAAAAGTTTATTAAAATAAATTACACACAAAAAAAGAATTTTTGTCCGTCCAAATTACAATAGCTAAGTAAGACCCCCAACGAGATGGATTGGCCAAGTGGCAGCATCAATGGACTCAAGTGTGGCAACAATAGTGAGGTTGGCCAAGGATAGGGCAGTGTTTCATTCTGCTGTGCATAAGGTTGCTATGGGTCAGTACCGACTCGATGGCACCTAACAACAACAACAATATTTCTAAAACAAAGAGTATGTCAAAATGCTTATGTTAGTGAAGCTCTCCTCTCCAATTCTGTTGTATTGTAAAACATTAAAAAAAACAAAACAAAACAAAAAAAACTAGATCATGGTATGGCATTATAAAAATAAGTGGAGATCAAAATAAGGTTAGAAAGAACAACTTAACACTGAAGAGGTAAGCGAACATGCAGTAGCAAGGTCTAAGCAAACTGAGATCAAGATTGGTACACAGCAAAGAGATGATACCCTCAAAACTATATACATGATAGATCACTCAGACAGCTAAAGTAAAATGTTAGTTAAGCATCTGGGGCCAAAAATATAGAAATGTTACAGAAATCAAGTACAATCATGTAAAATGTAATGGCTAAAACTTTAATTGTTTATTTATATCCCAACCCTTATAGAAGAAAATCCCTGATTATGATAGGACAAAATACTTGCTGAAGTCTAGGTGGGGCACTGTGGGTTAATGTGCTGGACTGCACAGTCTGTTTGAACCACAAGGTTGGTGGTTCAAGCTCACCAGTTGCGCCTCAGAAATCCTATACAGGGTCGCTATGGGTCAGAACCAACCTGACAACACTTAACAACAACAAATACTTGCTAGGAAGTTAGCTGAAGAGAGATGACGTAATTTAAAGCACAGGTTCAGAAATCAAGACACTGTTTTTACCAAAGACCATGGGGGAGTAATTTTACTTATTACATACTCTTTTAATAAATATTTGAGTGGACTCCTGGTGTGGCACTGTAGGATAAGCACTGGACTGCTAACCACAAGATCTGTGGTTCAAACTCCTTAAAAAACCCTATGCAGAGTTTTTCTATGAGTCAGAACTGACGGAAAAGCATTTTACAACAAGATGTTTCAGGCATTGTATTGTGTTGACCGTAAAACAGGGAGAAAAAAAACAACAACCTGCAATAACAAAAAAAGATAAGATCACTGCTTTTAAGGAGCTTATTACCTAGTCCTTGAATTTTAGGTTATATTCCAATTATACATACACACACAAGGTTAAGCCATAAGGCATTCCTATTGTTGTTGTTAAGTGTCGACAAGTTGATTCAGACTCATAGCGACCCTGTATAGGGTTTCGGAGAAGCAGCTAGTGGGCTTGAATCGCTGACCTTGCAGTTCAAACGGCTTTGCAGTCTGGTGCATGCTATGGGATCCTGGAAATCTTTATTAAACTTAAATATCAAAATGTGAAGCTATTGCTTCTTTTATTTTGGTAAAGCTTTTATTGTGAATACAGGGCAGATCATTTTACATTCAACAAATCATATTTTGTTTCATAGCAATGGATAGAATCCTCTTCATGTAATTAGTTAAGAGCATTCATCTCTATGACATTTTTTTTTTTTTTTAAGATTTTTGTTGTGGATTGAGTGAGTTTATAGGGAAGATCATCAGTTTTATACTCAACAAATCATACACCTTGTTTCATTACAATGATTATAATCCTCTCCATGTACCATCAGTTAACAGTATTTCTCTCTATTCACTTTCACCCTTTTTAAAAAAAACAAAAAACACTCAGGCATATATAATAATTTACACCTCTAAAGGGCACATTTTGCAAGTGTACCTCCTTCCTGGCTGCCATCTCCCAGTCCCTTTCTTCCCATGAATCTAGAGTCCTCAGCCACTCCCTTTCTCCATGTCCCCATCTCTGCCTCTATCGCTGGTGTTGCTGCTTCTCTGGATAAGGTGTCACATTCAGTTGCGCTCTTCTCCCCTGATGATCCTAGGGTCCTCTCTTTCTGGACTGAAAGATTACCTACTCCACCATTTTTGTTACAAAATTTCTACCTTTACAATTGTGACAGTCACAATTAGTCATGATAACAATTACTCATTATTGAATCGTAAAAATCTTATCCCCATCTCTTTTAACCAGACCCATCTAGACAAGATGAAGACTATTCAGTGGGGACTCTTTCTTCCCCCAGTCACTTCGTGCCTTTATCACCCCCTCATTTTAGGTAGCCAATGTCTAGTTGCCCATCCCTATCTACCCTGTGTACAGAGGGGACAGCATTGATACTTGATGTGAAGACTCCTTCCCTCTCTGTTGGTATTTAGAGTTACCACCTCCACGAGTATAGGTCAAGTTCATCAAATTGTAACAATTTACCCTTGTTTCCTTTACCAGAAATTGTTTTGTCCTTTTTTTCTTTATCTTCCTCTAGTCAAGTTCTGATTATCAAGCCATCAAGGCTATGTCAAATGAATACTATATGCAACTTTGGATGTTCTTGTGTGTCTCCCCTCACTGCATATCCGCTGGATGCTTTACTCTCAGCTCTAGTCCCCTGTGGCTATGTCCCTGTCCATAGGCTTAGGTGTCTCCAGGTCTCACCACACTCTGGATCAACCAGTCCTCCTTCTTCTCTCTCTCATCTCCAGGTCAACAGAAGTCGATGGAATGTCATTGAATTCAGCCCATTTCTCCATTGCTGCCTAGCCCCCACTTTCACCCACCAGTAAACCAATGTGGTCATCAGCAAACTTATATGCCTGTTCAAGTGTTCCCTTTGAGTTTCAATCTTAGAGGAGGGTCTATTCCTTTTTTAAAATTTTTTGATGCACACATAGCACACGGAAAACATATATTCATTTAAATACTTATTCATTTAAAGGGCATATTTTGCAAGCCAGATTCCTGCTCTCAGGCAAATCATCTTTCTTAGTCTATGGACCTAGAGTTCTCAGCTGTTCTATCTTTCTATGCCATCGTCTTTGCAACTGTCTCTGCTGTTACCACTTTTCTTGTTAGATCCCCACGTTCCACTTATGTTCTTCCCTTTTGTTGGTCCTAGGGTCCTCTGTTCTTGAAATGATAGATTAACTACTCCCTTTTAGTTATACATCTTCTACATTTACAGTTATAATAATCACAATTTGTCCTGATAACAATTACTCACAACTGAATCCTAAAAACCTATCCCCATCGTTCTCCACTCTCTTTCACCAGATTCATCTGGACAAGAGGAAAACTATTCAGTAGGGAATCTGCTTTATTCCCCTCATTCTGAAACTAAGCACACTTCTGAAAGCTTCTAAGCCAGCTAATTTGTGCCTTTATAGCCACCCATTTTTCATAACCAATGTCTAAATTGCCCATTCCTATCAATCCAGTGTACTGAGGCAAGCTTGGTCCTTGATATAAAGACTATTTCCCATTGAGTTGAAATTTTGTGCAACTATGTATATAAGCAAAAATTTAGTTCATCAAATTGTAGCAGTTTATGCTTGCTCCATGTATCAAACTTCTTTATCTTCATCTGGTAGAGTTTTGAACAGTTAGACAACCAAGCTTGTTCAAATGAGTACTTTCTGCAAGTTTGGTACTTCTCACACACTTCCCCCCACTACTGACCAACTGGCCACTTCAGTCTCAACTTGAGCACCCAGTGGCTAGGCCAGTGTCCACAGGCTCAGGAGCTCACATGTCTCCATAAACTTCAGACCAACCTGCCCTTCCCCTTCTCTTATTTAAAGGTCATCAGGTGTCTATGGAACATGGCCAAAGATTTCATTGCTGCAATTCCCAAACTTCTACTCACAAGTAGACTGGGGCAATCATCAGTGAGCATATAAAACTGCTCTTGTGTTTCCTTTGAGTTTCAGTCTTAGAAGTGGGTTTTCACTGAACTCTGATTTTCCTTACCTGATTGCTCCAGGGCAAACAGATTTTTTGATATTCTATAGCCAACAGTCTGCTTTTTTTTTTTTTTTTTTAATGCTTGTCTTTCAAGAAATATCTTCTATCCCTCTGGTTGTTCCAGATTGGTGTGCATTTTTTTCAATTAGGAAATGTCCCAGCTCAGAAAGTTCTGGGTAGGGCTCAGGATTCCATCTAAGGTCCTATATACTCTACAAAGGCTGAACAAGAAGGCTATTTCCCTGGGCAAATTCTAGTTCCCCTTTTATGTAATCCAATCAATTATAGGCTGAAGATGGGCTTTTCTGTAATCATAACTCCCAATATTAATTTCTATCATACTTAAATGTCTAATTTTATAGTAGTTGTTGTTGTTGTTGTTAAGTGCCATCGAGTCGGGTCCGACCCATAGCGACCCTGTAGTAGGTAGGGGAAATCAATATCCACAAGACAGTCAAGCACCTAAAATTTTTTTCTACTCTTTTATTCTTTTAGACTGTGTCCTGATACCTGTATCACAGAATACTACTGTTCCAAGATTGTGTATACATCACTATTTACCTCTATCACATTTAGCCCATGCATACCTCCCTAAGTCTTCCCCTGTCTTCTTTGTTCATCTACCCTCTCCTTCTTCTTGTGTATTGACCTCCCTCTCCTTGTATAATGCCCTCCCTGTCACCCAGGCTATCATGTGTCTATCCCCTAATCTGTGTTACTGACCCCTATATCCTACCCATGGTAACCACTAAAGAATTTTTCTTTTAGTATGGAAATCTTTTCTTAACCTTTTACCATAATGCAATATTTTTCCTTTTGTGACTGTCTAATTTCACTCAGAAAAATATCCTCAGAGTTCATTCATGTTATGAGGTGCTTTGCAGCTTCATAGTTATTCTTTAAGGTAGCATAGTATTCCATTGTGTGTACGTACCAAAGTTTGTTTATCAATTCTTCCATTGATGGGCATTTAGGCGGTTTCCATCTTTTTACTATTGAATGTTGTTGTTGGTAAGTGCCGTGGAATCGGTTCCGACTCATAGCGACCCTGCACAGGGTTTCTGAGGCTGTAAATCTTTATGGGAGCAGAACGCCTCCTCTTTCTCCCGTGGAACCGCTGGTAGTTTTGAACTGCTGACCTTGCGGTTCACAGCCCGATTCGTAACCACTACGCTACCAGAGTGCTGTGATAAACATCGGTGTGCATACATCTACTTGTATTTTGGATCATATGTCTTGTGGATATATGCCAAGTAGAGGAATTTCTGGATCATAAGGTATTTCTATTTCTAACTTTCTGAGAAAACGCCATACTATTTTCCAGAGTGGCCAAACCATTTTACAGTCCCACCAGCAATATAAGAAGGTCCCAGTATTTCCACACCCTCACCAGCATTTGTTATTCTTTGATTTTTGTAACTTCGCTGTTAATGCTTGTGCAAGATGATATCTCATTGTTGTTTTGATTTGCATGTGGAGCTGTGGGTTAATGTGCTGGACTGCAAAATCGGTTTGAACCACAAGGCTGGCAGTTCAAGCTCACCAGCTGCTCCTTGGGAAACCTATACAGGGTCACTATGTATCAGAACCAACTAAACCAATGGCACTTAAAAACAACAATATCAATGGCTAATGATTGTGAATATTTCATTATGTTTGTAGGCTGCCTGAATGTCATCCTTGGTGAAGTGTCTGTTCATGTCCTGTGCCCATTTTTCAATTGGGTTGTCTTTTTCATGTAAAGATGTAGTTTCCTATGACAGACTTGTCGTCTTGCCTGATCTGTTGTCGTAAAAAATTTTTTTCCAGTCTCTTTGTTGTTGTTGTTAAGTGCAATCAAGTCGATTACGACCCGGAGTGACCCTATATAGTGTTTCCGAGAAACAGCTGGTGAGCTTGAACTGCCGACCTTGCAGTTCAAACGGATTTGCAGTCTGGCACAGTAACCCACAGCGCCACACCAGGACTCCAGTCTCTTTGTTGTTATTGTTGTTGTTATGTGCCGTGAAGTCGGTTCTGACTCATAGTGACCCTGGATGTAAATCTTTACGGGAGCAGAAAGCCTCATCTTTCTCCCGCAGAGTAGCTGGTAGTTTCGAACTGCTGACCCTGAGGTTAGTAGCCTGATTCGTAACCACTACGGCTACCAGAGCTCCAATCTCTTTAGATGCACATAAATTCCTCATTTTTAAATATATCCCAGTCATTTATTTTGTCTTCTATTATTTGTGTATTTTTTGCAATGTTTGAGAGGCTATATATGCCAGGTATCAGAGCACTTAAATTTGTCCCTATTCTTTCTTTGATGATCCTTCCGGGGATTTAAATTTAGGTCTTTAATCCATATTGAGTTAGTTTTTGTATATGGTATGACATATGGGTCTAGTTTCGTGCTTTTGAAAATCAATTTCCAGTTTTGCTAGAACCATTTGTTGAAGAGACTATCTCTTCCCCATTTAATGTATTCTGGTCTTTTGCCAAAGAGCAGTTAACTGTACATGGATGGATTTA
This sequence comes from Chrysochloris asiatica, assembly GCF_000296735.1. NCBI lineage: Eukaryota > Metazoa > Chordata > Mammalia > Afrosoricida > Chrysochloridae > Chrysochloris > Chrysochloris asiatica. Next base: position 1,082,208 of record NW_006408651.1, read on the forward strand.
CTTCTGAGTTCTCAATTCTGTTCCATTGATCTATACATCTTTCATTGTACCAATACAAGGCTATTTTGACCACTGTGTCCTTGTAGTAAATTTTGAAATCAAGGAGTGAGAGGCCACCCACTTTGTTCCTCTTCTTAAGTAGTACTTTGCTTATCTGAGGTATCTTTCCCTTCCATATGATGTTTGTAGTCATTTTTTCAATCTCTTTAAAGAATGTTATTGGAATCTGGATTGGGATTGCATTATATCTGTAAATTGCTTTTGTTATTGTTGTTGTTAAGTGCCATGGAGTCGGTTCTGACCTATAGCAACCCTGAACAGGGTTTCTGAGACTGTAAATCTGTATGGGAGCAGAAAGTCTCATCTTTCTCCCATGGAGCAGCTGGTAGTTTTGAACTGCTGACCTTGTAGTTCTCAGCCTAATTCGTAACCACTATGCTATCAGATTGCTTTGGGTTGTCATTATTAGTTGCCATTGAGTGGGTACTGACTCATGGTCCCCTAAGCACAACAGAATGAAACAATTCCCAGTCCTACACCAGCCTCACAATTGTGGCTATAATTGAGCCCATCATTGCTGCCACTGTGCCAATTCCACTCATTGGGGTTCTTCCTCTTTTTTTTCGAACCCTCCATTGTACATAATACAATATTCTTCTCCAGGGACTGGTCCCTCCTGACAATATGTTCAAAGTATGAGAGACAAAGTCTGGTCATACTCACTTCCATGGAACTTTCTGGCTGTACTTCTTCCAACACAGATTGGCCTATTCTTTTAGCAGTCTGTTGTATTTTTAATATTCTCCTCCAACACTATAGCTCAAATACATCAATTATTCTGTGGTTTTCCTTATTCACTGTCTGACTTTCACATGCATATGAGGCTATTGAAAATACCATGGTTTGTGTCAGGTGCACCTCAGTCCTCAAACTGACATCTTTGCTCTTCAATGCTTTAAAGAGGTATTGTGCAGCAGATTTGTCTAATGCAACACATCATTTGATTTCTTGTCTGCTTCTTCCATTAGTGTTGATGGTTGAGCTGAGCAAAATGAAGTCTTGATAACTTCAATCTTTTTCCCATTAGATGGATGCTATTTATTGGTCCAGTGGTGAGAATTTTTGTTTTCTTTTTGTTGAGGTGCAACCCAAATAGAAGACTGTTTTTTGATCTTCATCAGTAAGTATTTTACGTCCTCTTTGCTTTCAGCAAGGAAGGTTGTATTATCTGCATATTGCAGTGTGTTAATAAGTCTTTCTCCAATCCTGATGCCTTTCTCCAATTCTTCATATAATCTAGCTTTTCAGATTATTTGCTCAGCATACAGATTGAATAAGTATGGTGAAAGGATCCAACGCTGGCACACAACTTTCCTAATTTTAAGGCATTCAGTATTCCCTTGTTTTGCTCAAACAACTGCCTCTTGGTCTATGTTCAGGTTCCTCATGAGCCAATTAAATGTTCCAGAATACTCATGCTCCACTATGTTTTCTTTAGCTTTTCATGATCCACACAAACAAAAACCTTTGCAGTCAGTAAAGCACAAATAAACATCTTTCTGGTATTCTCTGCTTTCAGCCAAGATCCATCTGATTTCAGCAATGGTATCCCTCATTCCACCTCCTCTTCTGAATCCGGCTTGAACCACTGGAAGTTCTTTGTCAATGTATGGTTACAGCCATTTATTAATTATCTTTAGTAAAATGTTGCTTGCATGGGGGATTAATTATACTGTATGATTTCCACATTCTGTTGGGTCACCTCTTTTTGGAATGGGCACACATATGGATCTCTTTCAGTCAGTTGGCCAGGTAGTTATCTTTTGCTTTGGGTACTATTGACATTTTCACAATGTTAAATCTTATTATCTATGAACATGGTATATTCTTCCATTTTCATAAATTCCTTATTGTTTCTCTTAGTAGTGTTTTGTAGTTTTCTTTCTATAGGTCTTTTGTTTCTCTGGTTAGATTCATTCCTAAATATTTCATCCTTTTGGGTAGCTATTGTAAATAGAATTGTTTTCCTAATTTCCTTTTCAGAGCTGTCTTTATTAGTATAGAAGAATCTAACTGATATTTTTGTGCTGATCTTGTACCCTGCCATGTTGTTGAATCTTCCAATGAGTTCCAATAACTTTTTTGGTGAGTATTTGAGATTTTCAATGTATAGGATCATATCGTCTACAAATAGAGTATGACTTCTTCTTTGACAACTTGGATGCCTTTAATTTCCTTTTCTTACGTTACAACTCTAGCTAAGACTTCCAACACAATATTGAATAGGAGGGGTAATAAAGGGCATCCTTGTCAACATCTTGTTCACAAAGGGAATACTTTCAGTTTCTCTTCCTTGAGAGTGATGTTGGCTGTTGTTTTTATATATATACTATTAATTGTGTTGAAGTATTTCCCTTCAATTCCTAATTTGCTGAGTGTTTTTGTCAGGAATTGGTGTTGGATTTTGCCAAATGCCTTTTCTGCATCAATCAATATAATCATGTGGTTCTTTGCCTTTTTTTTTTTTTTTTTTATGTATATGGTAGATTACATTGATTGTTTTTCTAATATCGAACCATCTTTCCATCACTGCTATGAATCCTGCTTGGTTATGACGTATTATTTTTTGACATGTTGTTGAATTCTATTGCTAGGATTTTGTTGAGAATTTTTACATCAATGTTCATGAGGAATGTTGGTTTATACTATTCATTTTTAGTAACAGCCTTCCCTGGTTTCAGTATTAGACTTATTATTGCTACATATTAGGAAGTTTTCCATCCTTTTCTATATTCTAGAATAGTTTGAGTAGAATTGGTATCAGTTCTTCTCTGAATGTTTGGTGAAATTCGCCAATAAAGCCATCTGGGCCTGGACTATTTTTGGTTCAGAGTTTTTTATGACCTGCTCAATTTCTTCTTGTGATACAGGTCTGTTCAAGTTTTCTATTTTGCTTTGTGTAAGTTTAGGTAGGTCATGTTTTCCTAAAAATGTATTCATTTCCTCTACATTTTCAAATTTGTTGGAGCACAATTCTTTATAGTATTCTGTTATTATCCTTTTCATTTCCATTGATTCTGTTGTGACGTCATCCATGTGGTTTCTTATGTATGTTATATATGTCTGCTCCCTATTTTCTTTTGTTAGACTTGCCAATGGTTTGCCAATTTTATTAATCCTTTCAAAGGAACAATTCCTTGTCTTGTTGATTCTTTCTATAGCTTTTCTGTTTTCTATTTAATTTATTCTGCTCTAATAATTATTATAAGGAGCTCTGGTAGCGTCCGAATTGGACTGCGAACCGCAAGGTCAGAAGCTTGAAACTACCAGCTGTTCCACGAGAGAAAGATGAGGCTTTTCTGCTCCCATAAAGATTTATAGTCTCGGAAACCCTGTACAGGGTTGCTTTGAGTCAGAACCGACTCCACAGCACATAACAACAACAACAATCATTTTTATGTATTTTCTTCTGGTGATGGCAGGTTTACTTTGCTAGTCTTTTCTAGTTGTTAGAGATGTTGTATTAATGTGTTGACTTTGGCTCTTTCTTCTTTTTGTATGTGTGCATTCATTGCTATAAATTTCCTCTCAGCACTGATTTTGCTGTGTCCCAAGGGTTTTGGTGTTGTGTTTTCATTCTCATTTGTTTCTAGGAATTTTTTTATTTCACTTTTTATTTGTTCTACTACCCAGTAGGGTGTTATTCAGTTTCCAAGTATTTGACTTTGTTTCCTTGATCTTCCTATTGTTAATTTCTAATTTTGTAGTGTTGTGATATGAGAAGATGTTTTATAGCACTTTGATGTTTTAAAATTTATTGATATTTGATTTGTGGCCTAACACATGGCCAATTCTGGAGAATGTTCCAAGTGCACTGGAAAAGAATGTGTATTGTGCTGTTGTTGGGTTGAATGCTCTGTACAAATAAATGAGGTAAGTTTGTTGATTGTGTCGCTTAGTTCCTCTGTGTCTTTGTTGAGTTCCTTTCTGGTTGCTCTGGGTTAGTTTTTTATTTGTTTGTTTTTTCAAAAGTGCTATTTAAGTCTGCACTATTATTGTTGATGTAGGGGTGTTTATTTCCTTCTTCAATTCTTCTAGGGTTTACTTTATGTATTTTGGGACTCTTTCAGTGTGAGCATAGATATTTATTATGGTTATATCCTCTTGTCCAATTAATGTTTTAATCATGAGATAATGTCCTTTGTCTCTTACATTAGTTGTTGACTTAAAGTTTATTTTATCAGAGATTAGTATGGCCACTCTTGCTCATTTTTTTTATTGCAATTAGCTTGGTATATTTTTTTCCATCCTTTAATTGTAAATCTTTTTTTGCCTTTGTGTTCATGGTGTGTCTCTTGTAGACATCATATTGAATGATTGTTTTCTTGTCCATTCTGCCACTCTCTGTCTCTTGATTGATCAATTTAATCCAATGACATTCAGTATAATTGTTGATTGTTGTTGTTAAGTGCCATCAAGTCGGTTCTGACCCATAGTGACAATGTATAGAGTTACTGAGGATTGGCTGGTGGGTTTAAACCACCGACCTTGCCATTCAAACTGACCTTGAAGTTCAGTACATTCCCTTGCAGCACCACATCAGGACTCTAATAGGTATGGGGTAATTGTTATATTGCCCTGTTTGTTTCTTTTTGTGGTGCTGCTTGTTTCTTTGTTCTTCACACTTTTTTTTTTTTTTTTTTTTTTTTTTTCTTGTCAATTTCTTCATACTTTTAATGTTTTCTTAATCTTGGATTTTCCTTTTCCTGATTTCATGTGGAGATATATTAAATTTCTTTGAGATTACCCTACATTTAAATTTTTTTCTTCCTCATTTTAAAACAGTCTGTTTTATTCTGAAATCTACCAGGACTCCTTGCCACCTGTATCCCTATTAATATACTTTTAACTCTTGCACTTTGTCATTGTCCTGTTCATAGACTGATCTCCCAGATCCCCATATTTCATTCTTGTAGTTTTGTTCTGCTCTGGACTCTCCCATCTCTGAACTGAGTTCCAGTGGGATTGTAACATATGTCAATCTCTAGTTGTTGTCTGTTTTTGTTGGTTCTCTGTCCAAAGAACTCACATTTAGCGTGTTTTGAAGCACTGACTTGGCTTTTACAAAATCCCTTAATTCCTGTTTTTCCTGAAATATTATGATTTTGTCATAATATTTGAAAGACAGCTTAGCTGAGTATATGATACTTGGTTGGCAGTTTTTTTTTTCTTTCAGAATTTTGTATGTCTCCCCATTGCCTTTTTGCCTGCATAGCTTCTCCTGAGAAACCAGAGCTAAATCTTATTGGCTTTTCTCTGTGGTAATACTTTTTTTTTTTTTTTCCCTAGCTGCTTTAATGATTTTTTTCCTTGTCTTTTATTTTGGAGAGTTTGATTATGATATATTTTGGTGATTCACTTTTGGGGTGTATCCTGCCTGGGGTTCTTTCACCTTCTTGAAGGTCTATCTTCTCATCATTAAAGATGTTAGGAAAATTTTCTTCTAGAAACTCTTTGACTATAATCTCCTCTGTGATTTTCCTTGTCTCTTCCTGTTCTGCAATCCAGTCACCTGTAGGTTATTTTTCTTCATGTTGTCCCATATGATTCTTAGATTTTCTTCAGATTTTTTTCATTCATTTTTACTGCTTGTTCTTCTATCTTAGCAGTACTGACAGATTTATCTTCAAACTTGCCAATTTTAGTTTCCATCCCTTCAATTCTACTCCTTTGCCCTTTCAGTGAGGTGCCCATTTCTGATATTTTAGTATTGATCATCTGGATCTCTTTTTTCAGGTTTTGTATTGTCCCTAATACTATATCTATTTTGTTTGATTGTTCCTGTAGCACTTTTCTGACTTCTCTTTATTTTCCTCAATCTTTCTGTGGAACATTTAGATGCACCTTAATATCATTCTCCTTAATTCTTTCAGATAATTCCAAAGCCTCTTCTTAATTTAATGCAATTTCTAGCTCTTCCTCTTAGTCCTCTGTGTGAGTTCTCTGTCTTACTTTTGAATGTGAGCAGAAATTTTCTGATGCTTTTTAGGCTTTGTGGTTTTGTTGTATATGTACTAATTAGATGAATGTATGTTGATGTATTCTTAAGCACTCTCCAATTGCCTCCTATTAGGCATAATCAAGACATGGGCTTCTCTGTTCAGTGCTCATACAGCTCAATTCAAAGTGTTTTTGTAGGTGTTGGTTGTAGACTCTGCATTTATGTATAGCAACTGGTATTGGCTCTTGCCCACTTGGTTGGGTATTTTTTATCTTTTCTGATTACTTCCAGGTAGATGTGATCAGGAGATGGGCTTCCCTTTTCACTCTTCTTCCTTAGAAATTTCAAGATGCCACTGTTGGTCATTGTGGTGTCACTCAGGATTTAATTTTTGGCCTATTTCCTTTTTAGTCTGTCTGTTCCACTCCACAATCCCCATTCAGACCTTTTTCCTAGTTATTATCAGTTCAGGGCCAGCTGTGGCCTTTGGTTTTAAGTGGAAATTGTCACTTTAAATTTTGAGGAGATCTGTGCACATGTGTAGTAGAACCCTCCGGGGGAGGGGTGGGGTGTCCACTCACTCAGGAACCCCTTTTAATTACCAGAATGGAGGTGCGCAAACAGTGACAGACCAATGAACAGATACAAAAAAAAAAAAGAATGTCCACACCTTTATCTCCACAGTTCTGTCAGGCATCTGTGGCTGCTCTGATCCTTCCCCAACTTGGTCTCTCCCAAGATGGTGGCTCTGGGAGCAGCTGAGCAACTTTAACTAGAAAGCAATGGATTTCTTGCTTCTGCTACAAATTCCCCTAGCTGTAAGCCTTCCAACCTTCTAAATATTTCTTTATATGTGGTTCAGAGTTCTGACACCATCCCCTGAGCCTGCTTGGTCTGGTATTCCGTGTTGTTGCTGACAGAGCTCCTCACTGCACTTCCACCCTCTCAGCCATCTTGTTTGTTCTCTGAAGCTATTGTTTCTTGACATCCTATATCTAGGTCTATACACTTCTGAAAGTAGGATCCCTATTTCTTCAATCCTTCCCTGAAGAATTCTGGTCTCTTTGATTTACACCATGTCATAATGGCAATTTTCACATTCTGCAGGAACTCAGACCGTGTTTTAAAAAAATGTTCTTTAAGCTTTGGGAACATAAAGAAGTCTGAATGGGCAAGATCAGGTGGGTGGAGTACAGTTTTTCCTATAAAATTCTTATATGTAGTACAGCCCCTGCTGCTACAAAAGAATGAGCAAGTGCCATCACCTGTTGGAGAAAAGCCTTCAGCACAACATTCTTAGCATTTTTCTCAAACCATCTTTATAATAAGCCTCCATGATTGTACTATGTCCTTAGAGAAAATCTGTCACCCTAGATAACACTGACCTCTGTTAACCACTATGTCTTGAATTTAACTGGTGTGGCGCTGTGGGTTAATGTGCCAGACTGCACAGCCATTTGAACTGCAAGGTTGGTGGCTCAAGCTTACCAGCTGCTCCTTGGAAAACCTGTACAGGGTCGCTAAGGGCTGGAATCAACTTGATAGCACTTCACAACAAACAACAACAGATACCCTCAGAAGCCAGTTTTGATTGGTCCTTTTGTTGTTGTTGTTGAAGGCACCAGACTAAGACATGTATTACTGAGAGAACTTGCATTGAGCCACCCATAGATTGCAAAGACCTGTTTAGATAAATTTTGTTTGGAATAAACCCATGCATTTATGAATTAGAACCCTTGTAGCAATACTTTTTAGACTTACTCTTACATATATTTCAAATGCACACACACACACACACACACACATATATATATATTTCAATATGCATATATGTATTTCAAATATTACCATATTGACTGATAGGCATGAGACTTCTCTTATGAGTTACATCTTCATTTAACTATTTAGTAAAATTTTTTGATGGAACAAATATGTTTTTATTGCCGTCCTTGATGTTAGGACGAATGCTTGAATATATCTCACTCTAAGAAAAAGCTCTAAAAGTATTATATTAAGCACATTGTAAATATAAACATAATGCTATATAATTTTGTGAAAATGTTTATTTACAAGAGCTCTTCCCCCGTACCCCAATAAAGCTCTATATGATTACACATTCACTGCTTTCCTTAAGTTACATAGCCTTCGTATAGTATTTCAACATGAGGTTAATTGTAGCTAAAGAAAAGTTTATGATTAGTCCAGACAGGTATTTTTCTTCATTGTCTAATACTATAAATCCATTAACTTCCTATCCATCTTGTCATGCTCTCCTTGAAGATTTGGCTATATGACCTGCCATACTAGTTCAGTTTCATGATTATAATTGTGATTGGCAGAAAGCTTTCAGAGTTGCAATAAATTTTGCTGCAGGCAGAGAGGGGTTTTGTACCACCCCAATTCCATTGTGGTATCTGAATTTTAAAATATATTACTGCTGATGAACAGTATAATTTGGAAGAAAGAACCACGGCAGTCTTATGGCTCTAATAATTGCAGCAATTTGCTTTGGGGAATAAGGCTTGAATCAGTTTCAGATATGTGGCTTTTGAAAATTATTTGCCACTATCTTTAACCCCATATACTGCAATTATCTTTTATCTTTATATTGTTTTTTCAGATTGTTTTCAAGACTTACAGAAAATCCTAAACTGTGAGAGAGGTGGTCAGCCATTCTCTGGAAATGGACAGCATATTTCCTTCCATCCCCCCCCCACCACACTTATTTTTGAAAAAAAATGCAAATTTTAGGAACTCTCTGGTATATGTATATATGGTATGTGATGTGCGTTTGTGTATAAACAAGTAGCCTATATGCTCATGATACATGTATTCCTCCTTGAAATTTCTGTTGTTGACATGTTGGAAAAATTGGGTACGTAAATTATTTCTGCCCCCAGGCACTTTAACTTGGACGGCCAGCACTTATTCAGCTGTCCACCATAGGTCTCCCTGTCCTTGGCAGCATTACAGGGGTAATATTTTTTAACATGGATGAACAGCTCTTGAGAATTTCTCCAATGTATTAAGTATGAACAAGGCTTTCCTCAACATCAGGCTTGCATGTCTTCCCTACCATTTATTCTCTACAACAAACATATTTATTGGGGCCATTATGAGAAAAATCTCCCTCTCCATAAATGTTTGTCTTCCCCTTTGTCCCTTTTATAGGATCGTGAAGATATGATGGAGGGTCTTATTGGGTGGTTGTGTGATGTGTTTGTGCTTTTATTCAGAGGAACTCTCGTTCACTGTGTTATCACTATGGAATCATCTTTTAAAAGCCAGACACTGACTTTTTGTTTGGAGTGAGAAATGGAGTAAATGTCAAAATAAGTGACAAGCAGGACTTATGATGAAAACAAAGAAATGGAATATTCTCAGTACCAGCATTTGTGAAATGATTTTTCCACTTGTCACATCCATTGGTGCCACTCAAATGTACCCAGAGTCAATAGTTTTAATGCATCACTCTCTGACCGGATAACTATCTAAGAGCTGTTTAAGTTGCGGAATTCAGAAAAATGGATGCTTAGCTTTTAGCTAATTTCTGAAATTTTTATGGATGTAGACACAGTCAAAAGAAAAGTAATCAAACTTTCTGATAGTCAGCAAGAGCGACTAGGAAAATATTGTTCAAATGGTCTGATGCTGTTGTCACAGCTACCTGGATCATAATTAAAATATCATTCTGGGAACCTTTGGGTCCTATTTGCACAGACGTCTTTTATTTAAGGTTCAGTAGAATCTAGGGTGGCAGTGAACAATATAAGGGTTATTTTCTACTGAGCTGTTAGAGAGGGAATGGAGAAAGCTATAGCTTATGTCCATTTCACACAATACTATTCTCATTTTAGCAAGCCTAGGATCTGTCCCTCTCTTAAGTACTTTTTGGTACTTACAGTTGTCAGAGGATTAAGGCAGGGACTGTTGTTAGTCTCTATCAAGTAGACTCTAACTCAGGTAAAACCTTATGGAAAACAGAATGAAACAGTGTTCAGTCCTGTTCCATCTCTGTGATCCTTGGTATGTTTGTGTGTCTATTGTTGTGGTATTTCAATTCATCTCACTTAGTGTTTCCTTCATTTTCATTGGCTCTCTATTTTACCAAATACGATGTCCTTATCTAGTGATTGGTCATCCTAATGATAGACCCAAAGAGATGAGTTAAAACTCATTGCCACGGAGTTGATTTTGATTCATTGGGACTCTGTAAGACCTAATAGAACCATCAGGGTTCCAAGTATATAAATCTTTACAGAATCAGACTACCACATCTTTCTCTATGGAAGAGTGGTAGGATTGAACTGCCAATATGTCACCAGCAGCCCAGTGTTTCACCAATGTACCACCAAGGTTCCTGTAGGCTAGTTGTTGTTAAATGCCATCAAGTCATTTCCAACTCATACCAATGCTATATAGTGTTTCCAAGGCTTTACATCTTCATGGGAGCACAGTCTCATCGTTCTCCCAGTAAGTGAGTTAGGTATCCTTATATCAAGTTTTGTTTAAAGACTTTACACATTTCACAATTAGTGGGAAGCTGGATAATTGGGGACACAGAACAAAAATACATCATTATTGCTATGATTAACTAAATTAATTTGACATACATGTTCCCCCCTCAGAGTCTAATATTTATAATCACAGTCCATGAGGTTCATTTAGTGAATGGACAGTCTGAGTACACTTCATGGGAAATATTTTTTCAAATCAGAAAGCCAGTGACCTGACTATCCTGCCCAGTTACAGTATTGGTGAAAGCCAGGGAGACCAAATGACCCACTTATCTCTTCAAAGCAAGGCTGAAGGAAAAAGGGAACAGAGATCAATGTGCAGTCTAGTTGCTGCCACTGCTGCTTCCTGCCCTGATCTATTTCCAGGGAAATTCAGAATGTTCTATTTAATACTTTCACATTAAATGCTTGACTACATTGTTACATTTGAAGACATGAGACCAAATTCTGAGCATAAAGAAAGCCCTTCTTTTATACTTCTAAACCCATTGCACCTGAGCATATACCCTACTGTGTTCTTTGTTTTCTAGGGCTAACAGTTACCATAAGAGTTTTTGTGTTGAGAATTAGTGTATGAATATTTTCTATTGATCTTTAAAATTTCAACTTTTTAATAACTGAGGTACCATTTTTACATGTGAAATTCATAGATCTTATGTGTACAATTCAATGAGCCTTCACAAATCCATGCACTTTATAACCAATAGCCTAAAGCAGGATGTAGAGGATATACATCGACCTAGGAAGTTCCCAGGAGCTCCCTTCCAGTCTTTTTGCTCATCATCAGGAACCACCATTCTGATTTCTATCAGCATAAACTAGTTTGGTTTGTTCTTGAAATTGATACGTATTTTTGTATATGGCTTATTTTGCTCAACGTAATATTTTGGAGAGTTATCCATGTTGTTGAATGTATCAATAATTCATACTTACCACTAGTTTGTTGTTAAGTACCAACAAGTTGGTTCCGACTCACAGTGACCCTGTATAGGATTTCCAAGGAGCAGCTAGTGAGCTTGAACCACCGGCCTTGCAGTTCAAACTAACCTTGCTGTCAAGCTCATGAGCCTGCAGTGCCACCATTCCGTTGTTGTTGCTATTAAGCGCCACTGAGTCTGCTCCAACTTATAGTCAGCTTAAAGGGTTTCCAAGGAGAAGCTGGTGAGCTTGAACCTTCAACCTTGTGGTTCAAAACAACTTTGCAGTCCAGTGTATTAACCCACAATGCCATACCAGGACTTCACCGTTCCATTATGAGATATTTAAAAAGCCATATAAAATATGTATGTATCCTTTTGTTGATGGATATGTATTTGTTTACAATATACGTCTTTTATGAACAAACCTATTGAATATATTGTTATACAAGGTATTTATTTTTTGTAGCTATACTCACATAAGGAGCTCTGGTAGCATAGGGCCGCAAACCTTAAGGTCAGTGGTTCGAAACTACCAGCCGCTCCGCGGGAGAAAGATGAGGCTTTCTACTCCCGTAAAGATTTACACCCTCGGAAACCCTGTACAGGGTCACTATGAGTCGGAACCGACTCGACGGCACTAAACAACAACATACTCATATATAGAAGTAAAATTTTTGTGTTATGAGGTAGGTAAACTTTTAAGTTTATAAAAAACTATCAAATAGTTTTCTAAAGTCTTTATATTATGGGTTCTAGTTGTGACACATCCTTGTCACCATTTGGTGTATTGTCCATCTTATTCATTTCAGCTGTTCTTGTAAGTTTTAAGTGGAAGATCATTGTGATTTTAATTTATTTCTCTGATGACTTATGATGTTGATCAACTTCCTATGTGTTTATTGGCCATTCATATAACTTTTGTGTAAGTGTTCTGTTCAAGATTTTGTCATGTGTTTTAATGGATACTTGTCTTTTTTTTTTTTTTTTCATAATTGACAGAGATTTCTATCTTTTAGATACGTATGACTGGACTCTTTTGTTATAAGTGTGCAATGCAAATATTTTCTCCCATTTTATGGCTTGCCTTTATTTTCCTAATGTGTTGATTTTTGAGCAGAAGTTTTAAGTTTTATGAAATCTGATATCACAAGGTTTCTTTGTAATTAGTACTTTATTGTTGTAGTCTTGGTGTGGTGCTGTAGGATAAGCCCTGGGCTGCTAACCACAAGGTCAGTGGTTCAGACCCATCAGCTGATCCTGGAAACCCTAGATAGGCTCACTGTGAGTTGGAATGGACTCTGTGGTACTAACAACAACAAAAACAACTTTATTTAAAAAAATTTAAAACCAGTTCTATTTTATTTGGGGTTAATTGGCAGGAACGCTCTAATAAACACAGAAACTAAACTGCAGCAAGAAGCAGTTTGTCAAAGTTCAGTTTCAACTGATTTTACAATCATTTAGAATCTGTAAGCGTAGGGTAAGACTTAGGGAGCTCTCATTGTCAAATTTATGATTTTACTAAAAAAAAATTCACTTTAATTCAGATATATTAACAATGTTTAGCCTGCAGACTAACAATCCATAAAAATATGAATTTGCGGCAATAAAGTAAAAAAAAAAAAAATCTTTAAAAGTTCTTATATTGTAGAAAGTCACGTTGGTTGTATTTTGACTCTGGACTTTAAATCTACATGATCCCCATGAACACCATATGTGTTTATTCCTTTAAGGAAGTATATTCAAGACAGTCAACATTCAGAAGCAAAAATATTATTCCTATCTTGATTTATAAAATAATGAATCAATATTGTTATCATAGCCAACAACACAGACAACCTGCAGTATGTATATATATACATATACAATTATATATATATATAAAATTGATAAACAAACCATCCAAAAGTTTGAAAATCCTTTTGTAAATTACTGAGTTTTATGTGGGAAGGACTAAGGTATATAAAGAAATTATAGCATCCTAAAACCTACAATTAAAGGGAAAAGCTACTAGATAATAGTTTTTAAAAGTCACAGCTATAATAAGGTTATACAAGTTTGCCATTTAAACTGATTTGCAGTGTGCAATATAAATTACAAATATGGTTAATAACATTGCAACACCATCTTTAAGAACACAATAATGTAAAATCCTTTATGATAAATAAAAGCACAGCATTTAATGTCATTTTCTTGAACAAAACCCCAAATCATTAAATTGCTTATTGTTGTACCAAAAAAAAACAAAAAACACACACACACACACACACAAAAACACGCACTATTTTAAATTCCTTAAATACCAAAAAAGAAAAAAACACACCAATATCTTAAATTAGGAGTCATGGTGTGGTGCTGTGGGCTAATGCGCTGGACTGCAAAGTCAGTTTGAACCTCAAGGTTGGCGGTTCAAGCTCACCAGCCGCTCTTTGGAAACCCTATACAGGGTCACTATGAGTCAGAACCGACTCGACAGCACTTAACAACACAACAATCTTAAGTTAGAGGAAACATATTCAGACATCAACTTCTCATGATAAATATAAGGAAGTTAAAGTCCTATAGTTTCTTTGATTTACATCAGGTAATCATAGAAATAGAAGAGTTTTTTTTTAAGTATTAATTTCATCATTATACATGTTGAAGGAAATCATAATAGGCAGCAAAATTCATTCCCACCACTTACTCCCTGTATTTAGCTAAAAATACTAGCTTGAAGAGATATTGTTGTTGTTGTTGTCAGGTGCCATCGAGTCGGAACCGACTCATAGCGATCCCATGCACAGCAGAACCAAACAATGTCCGATCCTGGGCCAACCTCACTACCGCTGCCACACTTGACGCCATCAATGATGTCACCTGGCTGATCCATCTCGTTGGGGGTCTTCCTCTTTTTCTCTGACCCTCCACCTTACCCAGCATGACATCCCTCTCCAGCGACTGTTCTCTCTGGGCAATATGTCCAAAGTATGAGAGACTAAGCCTAGCCATCCTGGCCTCCATGGAGCACTTTGGTTGCACTTCTTCCAAAACAGATCTATTGGTTCTTTTGGCAGTCCATGGCACTTTCAGTATTCTCCTCCAACACCACAACTCAAAGGCATCAATTCTTCTACGATCTTCCATATTCACTGTCTAGCTTTCACATCCATATGAGGTTATTGAAAATACCATATTGGTATATTCTATTTGCAATAATTTCTCTATTGCAGCCAATTGTCTGTTATTTGAAGCATGTTGAAGAAACGATTGTTTCACATATTATTTTTGTTTTTGTCTTAACAACTATGAGTTCAGTGTACTTTGGGAGAATCCTGGTGTCCAGAGTATCTTATGAATGCATTAAAACCAAGCAGTACATTTGTAGTATGAAAATATTCTTAAATCCATATACATGTTTCTTGGGTTATGGAGTTCAAATTCCTTCTTCTTGAACTGTAACTTTTGATGAATAAATAGCTTCATTATGAATGCTTCATACCAAGTTTGTTTTGTTCTTTCTTCATTAACTGCAGCACTTCCTTTGCCATTATTTTCTGCTGTTGTTCTGCTGTTCTTTTCTCTGTTTGCTATTTTCTGCTGCCTGAAAACTTTACCTGCTTATGAGACTGCATCGTCTTCCAATGCACTGATGTTTTCTTGCCTGATATTTCATTACCTAACTCAGAAGAACTGATGAATGAAACGCTTATCTTGTGTTTCTGTTACTCTAGAGAAACCTGGGATGAAAAATAAGTAATGGTACCCTCTTCTGAGTTTTCCTTATATTTTTGAGGTCAGCTCCTTAAAATTGTCAGGAGCCAGTTGTTCCAAAGTATTCTGTTGTGTTGATACAGTCCCATTCCCTTCTTCAGTCTTTATACTTGTGGGTGCAACTTCATTCCAAGAAGCCCACTCTTCAATGTCTGTCTGGGAATGTTATTTGGTCACGGTTTAATTTCTGTCCTCTGCCAAATCTGCATATTGATTTCTTTAGGAGTAAGAATATTGTTGCTAGGCAAGTGCAAACTTTAAATAACCAGAATTGTGATGGCCACAGTAGTAACAAAAACCCACTATACAGATATAAAAGAGAATATGAACGTTTCCAGGTTACAAAGTCCAATGCCATGTCCTCTCTGTTAGATTAACACTCTAGTAACTGGAGGTGGGTGTCACGTGATTTGGGATTTGGATTTTGAAAAAAAAAAAAATCTCTTTGTAAATTTCCCTGCAGGGGGCAGATGTGGAGATGGGTTTGTCCAGGCTGGTATGCGATAGGTCGGCCTTCCCACGTGGAAGTGGACATGGTGAAGGCTGAACAACTGGGCCCCACTACCAGCAGCAACTCCCTCATCCTGTAGGTCAACCTTACCTGGAAGCAGTACCTCAAAGTGGCAGCAGGCATGAGTTAGGTGAAGGAGCACAAACTGTAACAGGTCATGAACTGTGGGGCTACGAGATGATGGGATAAAGGACTGATAACACCCTTAAGACAGGATGAGGGTGGCCGTGGGAGGGATGTCTCAAAGACTGCACAGACACACAACTAGTTCTTGTGTTCTTATTAAGAAACATGTGCTTATCTCAAAGTCACAAGCTTATTTTATTTTCATCTAGAGGGTATAAAACTTTGGTTTAGGTATACAGCCCATCTCATTCTAACTTCTGTGTATTGTGTGTGGGAGGAGCCATGATAAAATTTATTTCCTTACATTTATTTCCTTACAATTTCCCTTTATATGTTGAATAGCTTTAACACGATTGTTGAAAAACAGTTGAAAGTATAAGAATGGGCACCTTTCTTAGTCTGTTTTAATCTGGAAGCTCTAATAAAACCTGTCCACTGTGGGTGACCCTGCAGGTAATTAAAGTACCTTTGGCATAGCTTCCAGCATCACAGCCATCTGACCCATACTTGGGTCTCTCCCACTTCTACAGCTGTGTGAGGCATTTCACTGATACAAATTTCTGTTTATATATGCATACACGAGTTTCATTGCTTTTGATTCTCTGGAAAACACAGCCTAGGAAATAATCCTTCTGTTTTGACTTTATCTACTGCCACCTTCCAACATTTCTTTTGCTTTTCTGGCTTCACAGGCTCTAATTTCTACACAATGAACTATTCTGTTCCAATCTCAGGGACTTTGTACTTAATTGATCTCTTTTTATTTATTTATTTAATTTTTTACTAGGCAAAGAACTTTTATTAACATTTGTCTCAAATTTATTCTCAGGCTTCTTCAGTATAATTGACTGTAAAGAATGAATTATGTATAAGCAAAAACTGAAAAGAGCTGTAATGTCCAAATAGCTTAAGCTTAAAAATATTAGAGATCTAAATTTTATCAGATCCATAAACAAAACAAATTGAAAAAGCAGTAATATTATAACATAGCAGCTCCAAGTAACTTTTTCAAGTTTTATCTTCTTCAGAAGTTAACTCTAATCAGTTAGCCTCATTCGTGGATGTCTCATTAATATTTTCCACAAGATCATCATCATCATCCTCTCCAATAGAGAGTGGTGCTTTTCCATTCACAGATTGTTTGAGCAGAGCTTCAGCCAATCTTCTCAAACTAGTCAGACTGTCTGCGCCAATCTGGTTTAAGATGCTGGGGAACATTTCTGTCAGCTGCTTTGTCTCAGTGTGGCTGGTAATGGTGAAAGTGTTGGCTGCCAGAGATGCCTGAACTTTTAGGATTGTTAAAGTGGATCACTGCCCCTTGGTTTGTGAACATATTCACCTCTTCAATACCAGAGATATTATTTACTCCCAATTTCTTTAAGGAGAACTAAAGTTTTTTATCATCTGCTGTGGCTATTCTATGAACCACCTTCTTCTTTCTGTGAGCAGTTCCTTTTCCACCAATGCACACCTGTGCCTAGAATTTGGAGAGTTTTTCCTGATTCATGATCATTTCTTTCATTTTGTTGGAGTGGGAATGGGGCTACGTGGGGGATTTGGGCTGGCGCTCAGGAGGTCTTTGGCAGACCAGCTGAGATTAGGCACACAATGCGGGGACAGAGGATGGCAGTTAACTTAATTGATCTCTTGGTTAGAACATGTTTTTCATGATAACTTTGTTCTTTTCAACAATATCCCAAATCAAATATCCACTTTTGCTTTCTCAGAAGGACTTCCTTGACAATCCTAACTAATGCAACCGTCTCCACTCCCACATCATTCTCTTTGTTTCCATGCTTTATCATCTTTATATAATATGTGAATAAATGGAACCACTTTCCTGGTTAGTTATATGTCTTGGGGAAGAAGATAATTCAAAAACAGCTGCAACAATGCATCAACATGGAACTATCAGAAATTCAAACTGGATTCACAAGAAGATGAGGGACTAAGGACATCATTGCTGACATCAGATGGATGTTTACTTGTGCTTTATAGGCTAAGCAAAGTCTTTGACTATGTGAATCATGACAAACTATAGATAACATTGAGAAGAATGGGTATTCCAGAATACTTCATCGTACTCATGAGGGACATATACATAGACCAAGAGGCAGTTCTTCAAACAGAACAAGGGGAGAGTGAATGATTTTAAATCAGGAAAAGTGTGCACCAGTCCTGTATTATTTCACCATACTTATAAACTCTGTATGTTGAGAAAATAATCTGAGAAACTGGATTACATGAAGAAGAATATGGCATCAGGACTGGAGGAAGAAATTAATAACTACAATGTGTAGATGATATCACCTTGCTTGCTTAAAGCAAAGAGAGTTTAAAATACTGATGAAAATCAAAGTGTGGATTGCACTTCAATGTAAAGAAGCCCAAAATTCTCACAATTGGACCAATAAATAACATCATGATAAATGAAGAAAAATTAAACTTGTCAAGGACTTCATTTTGCTTAGATCCACAATTAAGACTTATGGAAACAACAGCCAAGAAATTAAATGACATATTGCATTAGGCAAATCTCTTTAAAGTGTCCAAGAACAAAGACATAAATTTGAGTATTAAGATTAGTCTGACCCAAAGTATGGTATTTTCAATTGCTTCATTTACATGTGAAAGCTAGACAATAAATAAGGAAGATCATAGAAGAATTGATGAATTTGAGTTATGGTATTGGAGAAGAGTATTAAAATTACTATGGACTGCCTGAAGAACAAGCAAATCTGTGTTGGAAGAAGTCCATTCAGAATGCTCTTTAGAAACCAGGATGGCAAGACTTCATCTCTCATACTTTGGACATGTTATCAGGAAGGATCAATCCCTGAAAAGGCCATCATACTTGGTAAAGTGGAGGGTCAATGAAAAAGAGGAAGACCACCAATGAGATAGATTGGCACAGTGGCAGCAACAATGGGCTCAAGTATAACAACAGTTAAGAGGATAGAGCAGGGCTAGTAATATTTCATTCTGTTATACATGGGGTCGCTATGAGTCAGAGTCAACTCAAAGACACCTAAAAACAACAACCACGACATCAATTCTTCCTCTTCAAGTTTAAGCTTCATGAAGTCAGAGACTGTTTTGTTTAATGTCATATCCCCAGTTACTAGTATTTGGAATATAGTATGGTTCAATAAATTCTATAACCAATATTATGACTATTATGTTGATTTGTTGTGAATAATTATCATTACTAATACTGGGCAAGGAGCCTGATGGTGCAGTGGGCCAAGTATTGAAGTGTTCATTGAAAGGTTGGTGTTTGGAACCCATCAGCCACTTCACAGCAGCAAGATGAAATAGTCTGCTTCCTTTAAAACCTACAGCACTAAACACTCCATGGAGCCATTCTACTCTCTCCTATAGAGTAGCTATGAGTTATAGGAATAGGAATCCACTTGACAGCTGTACATACCACTGAGTGCACTACAACTAAAACATCATCCAAAGAGCCAGTATTGACATCCAAACCCTGTTGGAAAACGGAAGGAAAAAAAGCAGACACTCTGTAGTCATGGTCACATGATATGACTACTCAAAGTGCTGTCAGGCTATTCAAGTGTTCAGCACCTTAGCTATCTGGCACTGCAGCTCAACATGTGTGTGTGTGTATATGTGTGTATAGTGTAAAAGAGGAAATATAGACAAGAGAATGACTTTCACTGCTATATTACTATCAGCTATTACCTCCCTAGCCCTTATAGCATAGTGGTTTATGAGCTGGACTGCTAACCACAAGGTCAGTAGTTTGAATCTACCAGTTGTTCCACAGGAAAAAGATGAGGCTTTCTGCTTTCGTAAAGATTCACAGGCTTGGAAGCCCTATACAGGAATCGACTCAGAGGCACACAATCACCAACATTACTAGCCAACCTACCCATGAATATCCCTGAATTTCTCATTGCTATAGCTTTTTCCCTTAAATTTTGTATATTTGGGTGCTATTTTAGTTATCTTTTCAAAATATTCACATTAATATGTTTTGGTGTTTTGTTTGCTTTTAAATTATGAAAAAATTTTCACATATGATAAAGCTGACAGAGTTTTATAATGAATAGCGACCACACCAGGATTCTCTATACAGAATCTTGGTATGGCACTATGGATTACTGAGCTTGACTGCAAGGTCGGTTTGTACCACAAGGTCAGTGGTTCAAGCTCACCAGCTGCTCCTTCAAAGCCCTATAAAGGGTCACTCTGGTAGCGTTATAGTTACGAATCGGGCTGCGAGCCGCAAGGTCAGCAGTTCAAAACTACCAGCGGTTCCGCAGGAGAAAGATGAGGCAGTCTACTCCCATAAAGATTTACAAACCCTGTGTAGGGTTGCTATGAGTTGGAACCGACTCCACGGCACATAACAACAACAACAACAATGAGTCGGAACCAACTCGATGGCACTTAGCAACAAATCTATCTATCTATCTATCTATCTATCTATCTATCTATCTATCTATCTATCTATCTATCTATCAAACATCAACATATACATACCAACCAATCCATCCTAATATCTATCCATACATTCATCTTTTTTTAAAGTTATCCTTCTTCCTTCACTCTGTGCACTAGTAATCACTGTATTTCTTTTGTCTTGTTGAATTTACCTAGTCTAGGTATTTTCAATGGCTAAAACAGCTCTTCATTTTATAAACATACTTAGAGCTATTTATTCAAAGCTGATCCATAGTGCTAGGGCTGCTGGGTCACGAAACTTACTAGCTACAGGGAACTGTTGTGCTCAGAATTTACCTGTCCCGAGACAATCCAGGTTTTATCATTAAGTAATTTTGTTTCCTGTTGTGAGAACTTTTGTACTATTTTCTGCTCAGTAGTCTCAACAAGAACTGCAGAAACGGTTCAGCTTGGTTTTCTTTGCAACATATAGCAGATAAATACTCTCTGTATATAAAGGTGCGTCAA
Organism: Chrysochloris asiatica; assembly: GCF_000296735.1. NCBI lineage: Eukaryota > Metazoa > Chordata > Mammalia > Afrosoricida > Chrysochloridae > Chrysochloris > Chrysochloris asiatica. Next base: position 1,102,971 of record NW_006408651.1, read on the forward strand.
CATTATAGGCTGATGCCAAATATAAATTGTTAACAATTTCCTTTGCTGAGGGATTAGGTAGAAAACAAATTGAAGGTAGGGAGGCAGAAACATTCTGGATTACCATATTTTAGCTAACTAGGAGAATATAAATTTATCCTTATTCTCCTGATGTGAGGACAAAGGGTCAAGTTAACAAAGCTATGAGTAAATGGCAGCTTTTTACATTCCACTAGTGAAGTGACCAGTCCTGGTGTGGTGCTGTGGGTTAATGCACTGGACTACAAGGGAGGTTTGAACCACAAGGTTGGCAGTTCAAGCTCACCATCCACTCCTAGGAAATCCTATACAGAGTTTTTATGGGTCAGAACCCATAAAAAAAAACAAAAACAAAAACAAAAAAAAAACACCTTGACGACACTGAGCAACAACAACAAGTAAAGTGAGGAATTCCCAAAGTGAATCCTGTCACTTCCAAAGTGTAGCGGACATTCCTTTAATATTATTATAAAGTTAACAAACAATAAAACCCAATTCAGGTAGATCTGCCAGAACTGCTGGTGTCCTATTTCTAATGTTATTTGAATTTTTGGAATGCTACTATTTCTGCAGCTTTCCTTTCAGTTACCATTCCTTTCACCAGACCAATTCTAGTTTTCTCTTTTTACTTGTTCTTTTTTATTGCCACCCAGGACAAGAAAAAAAGAAAGAAAGAAAGAATGTTGGTGACAGTCATCTCGTTTATGGAAGGCTTTCAACATTGCTGATTAGAATGCTCTTCAGCAAGTCGGCTTACCAATGGCAGAACTATAAAAACAGACTTTCAGATTAAAATCTTCATGGCAGTGGAAATATTTCCCACTAATGGAAATATATGAATGTGAGCTGATTTACTGAGTGACAAGAGGCCTCCTCCGGGTCTTAGATCCATTGTTTTTTTTTTAAGATTTTCATCATTAACTTGGATAATGGAGCATACATCTGAATGTTACAGAAAAAGCTATCTAAATTTAAGATTACAGAGGTTCTGAACTTATGCTCTGAAGTGACAATTCAAGAGTCAAGGTTTGCTAATGTTTTCATGTCTGATTTTGATGTCAGTATGGTTAATCATGTTGGATTTGTTCTGAAAAATATCTGATGTTTAAAAAAATTGAGAACTCAGAAAACATAAAAATAAGAAAAAGTTCAATGATAGCCTAATGAAAGGAAACAGTAAGGCTAGAAAACAATTAGGACACTAGCAAGCAAATACTGTGATTATAATTTTTTATGATGTGGCAAAAGTAATACATTCATGTTTAGACATCTATACAAATGTTGTATTTTAATTGCTAGAGATACAGGCTATTGTTTGAGAAACCATTTGTATTTAGAGTTGTTTCTTGTAGGTCTTAGGCTATTCTTGTTCTTTTTCTAGAACCTATTCTATTTGACTCCTTCAACTGTAAATTTAGTCAAGTCTCTGGCTTTTAAAACAATCTCAATGTGCCATTGCCCCATTCTTAGAAGTGGGAAAGGTCAGAAAATATTTTAAATCTTGGGCTAGATCAGGGAATTGATTAAGAATGATCGGGCTATGGCAAAAATATCCAAGGTGGCAAAGAAGTAAGAAGAGTCGATTGTGGATCCTTAGCTAGAGACTTGGATGGAAGAGCAGAGAGGGAGGACCAAGATAATAAATTAGGTATAAGTACAAGAGTTAGGCCCTTAGGGGCTTAAATTTTATAAAGAATTAGGGAAGTCTCTTGCTATTGTCTCACCACTTTATGGGTACACAGTGGCCGGATGTTTGGCAGGCTTAAGATGTCTAAGACGTGGCATTCTTGCTGCCAACTCAATGATCCATGAGCCTCCTTGTCAGATAACTGAGCATCTTCTTTCTTTCTAACTTCAGTCTTGCTCCTCAGTTTCCTCTGGGTACCTAAGAACTTGCTATCTGAGACTTTCTGCCACCATCTGTGGTTCTACCTTTCTTTTTCTATAGTGTCCTAAGTTCCCCATTGCTGTTTTTTATCTGTCAGGTCTTCCTAGGTTACATGTTTTCCTAGATGTAGTGTTCTTTCTGTCTGAAAAGGACACATTTAAAGTCATTCCTCAGAGACATACATATTAGGAAAGAGTAGGTGTCCACCTACTACTATGAATTCAAGGTAAAAGAAAGGGATTGATGTTTCCCTAAAACCTTTCTTATCCAATTGATATATTGATGCCTAGAAATTCAACAAGAGAACTTTATGCATCATTTTATTTACCTATCAAAATTCAAATTCCCTTGGGTATATTAATTGTTATCAGATCTTTGTACCTTGATTGGAATGAAGATCCAAGAGACAAAATTTTGTAGAAGAGAGGGGGAAAGGAAAAAGAAAATAAACAAAATCATAGTGGTTATCTAGTCAATATTATACAGTGAATAAAAAAACCCACAAGACTGTTTCACGACTACCTACAGCTGGCTCTGAAATAGCAATTGGCCACAGACAACCAGGTAACCAAGAAAAAAATAGAATCCTACATTCTATATGCATAGTCTCATACTATGCTCTGGACAAGAAAATCAATTTGCTGTTCTCTATTAGTCAATTGTTCTGAAATCATTATTCAAGATCTTTCCTAACCAGATTCTCTCACTGTTACTCCTTCACTCCTATTTCTGTTCATCACATGCCTATTAGGACTGTATGCTGTCAGCAACCTACGCTATGCTTCAGTATTTAATTTTGGATTTCCATTTTTTGCTTTTATCATAGCCCTTGAGGACCGAGAGGTAAAGAGAGTTAAAAAGTATGGATTTCAAAATCCAGTAAACTGGAAAACCAAGACAAATTATCATAGGGAAATTTTTTAGATTCACTTGCAAGATTGCTTAAATATGTGAGCAGTTTTACATGCAGAATTTCAACATGAATTTTGTGGATGGTAAGAATTTTCAGTTGATTTTTTGAGCCTACTTCTGTTTTACATAACTATTTATTATTTTTTAATTTTATCATCCCATAATAATGAACTACTTTTGGTTCTCTAAATGCATCATATTCGTTCTCATCTCTGTTTTGCACATATGAGAGTGAGTCAAAAATTATCTGCACTCCGGTTATATTAAAACTCCCATCGACATCCACGGCTGATGATTAGTGACAGCGGATTATGTGGCAAATCATTTGCAAATCAGCCTTGGCTTTGCTTATAAAATAATACTCAACAGACTTGGATTTTGAAAAGTTTGTGTAAGATGCATACTGAAACAACTCACAAAAGAGCATAAACAAAAATGTTTGCATATCTGCAAGCAAAATTTGGACCGATACTATAAGGAAAGAAAAGTTGCTTTTAAAAAATTGTTACTGGAGACAATAAGTGGATTCATCACTATGAATCTGAGAATAAACAGCAGAGTATGGAATGGAAACATCCTCAATTGCAGACCAAGAAAATGTTCAAAAGTCAACCATCAGCTGGAAGATTGGTGCTTGTAGTTTTCTGAGATTCTCAAGGGCCATTATTAGAACATTATCAGGAAAAATTGTTCATCAACAGTGCTCTTTATAGTGAAATGCTCACTGAAGAGCTAAAGCCTAAACTTCAGATTAAACACAAAGGATTGCTATCCAAATGCTTTGTGATCTTGCATGACAATGCATGTCTGCACACCTCTGCCCACACTGGTGACACTCTGCAAATACTTCATTTTGAGGTGTTGAAACATCTTCTCTAAAGTCCTGAACTTGCTCCATCAAACTTTTACCTGCTTGGTTCCCTGAAAACAGTCCTTCAAGGGTGAAGATTCTTCACTGATGAAAAATAAAGACAGCGGTGCATTCGTGGCTTGCAGCTCAGCCTAAAACATTTTTTTCAATAAGGGAATACAAAAACTTGTTGACAAGGCAGAGACAATGACATGGACAGATGGAGCAGCTGGGGACACTGGACTCAGGGAGGGAGAGAAGCTGTGTGCTGATGGCCAGGAGGCAGGCCTTTGGTTGTATGATGATGCATGGAGGGCATTGTAATCATTGCAATGAAACAAAATACCATAGGATGAATGTAAAACTGATGTTCTCTCATGTAAACACACAAAATTCACAATAAAAACTTAAAAAACAAACAAAACTTGTTGACAGAGGGACAAGTGTATTGAAAAACAAGTAGATTATTTGGTAAAATTATATCTTTTCTAAAAGTGTGGTTGTTGTTATTATGTGCCATGGAGTAGGTTCCAACTCATAGTGACCCTGCACAGGGTTTCCGAGGCTGTTAGTCTTTATGGGAGCAGAATGCCTCATCTTTCTCCCACGGAGCAGCTGGTAGTTTCGAACTGCTGACCTTGCAGTTTGCAGCCCGATTCGTAACCACTACGCTACCAGAGCTTTCTAAAAGTGATCAACTTTAAATAAATTAAAATCAACTTTAAAACAAATTCTATAGCAAGAGTGTGGCTATAGAATCATAAAAAATATTTTATGATTCAACCTCATAAAATATTTTTTTCTCTAGTTCCCCTTCACTTACTCCTCTAGTTCCCATTGTTATTTTTGTTGTAGTTGTACAACAGAGAAAAATATGGCTTGTTGCAACACTGTGCTGATCCATCTCATTGAGGAGCTTCCTCTTCCAATGAGTCTCTGCTTTACCAAACATGATATCCTTTTCCAGGAATTGGTCCCTCCTGATAGCATGCCCAAAGAAAGTGAGTCAACGTCTTGCCATCCTTGCTTCTAAGACGCATTCAGGCTTTACTTCTTCCAACACCAATTAGTTCTTTTGGCAGTCCATGATACATTCTGTATTCTTTGCCAACACCATAATTGAAGTATTTTAATACTACTTTGATCACCCGTATTCATTGTCAGGCTGTCGCATGCATATGAAGCATTAAAAATACCATGTCTTGGGGCAGGCATATATTAGTTCTAAAAGTGACGTGCTTACTTCTTAACTTGAAAGACAATGTTTGCAGCACATTTACACAATGCAATATATCATTTGATTTCTTGACTGATTCTTCCAAGGGTGTTGTGTGTGGATCTAAGTAAAATGAAATTGTTGTGAGCTTCATTCCTTTCTTAGTTTATCACAATGTTGCTTATTGGTGCAGATGTGAAGTCTTTTGTTTTCTTTATGTTGAGGTATAACCTGTAATAAAGGATGGAGTGTTTGATCTTCTTCAGTAAGTGCTTCAAGTCCTCTTCACTTTCAGCAAGCCAGACTGTGTCACCTGCATCTCACAGACTGTTAATTAGTCTTCCCTGAATACTGATTCCCTGTTCTTCCTATAGTCCAGCTTTTTGGAGTCTATGTTAAGCATGCAGATTGAAGAAGTATGATGAAAGGATACAACCTTGATGCACATTTTTCCTGATTTAAAAAAATGCAGTATCCCTTTGTTCCACTCAGATAACTGCTACTTAGTTTATCTACAGGTACACATGAACACAATTAAGTGTCCTAGGATTTTCATTCTTTCTTTGCAATGCTATCCATAATTTGTTATGATATGTTGAAAGTCTTTGCATAATCCACAAAACATACATAAACATCTCCACCACTTCTCTTGTCAGCGTGTCATGTTGTGATGACTTGAGTGTTGCTGTCATGTTGGAAGCTGTGCTACTGCTATTTTAAATACTATCTGGATCACCCATGGTGGACAGCTTGCAGCAAAGCTTTCCAACTAAGACAGACTATAAAGATGAAAAGTCAGACCACTTCTGAATGGTTACCCATCAAAGACCTTAATGAACAGCATTCTAACATTATCAGATATAGTGTCAGAAGATGAATCCCTCTGGTTATAAGTCACTCAAAATACAACTGGGGAAGAAATACCTCTTCAAAGTAGAGCTGACCTTAATGATGTGAATGGAGCACAGATTTTAGAATCTTAATTTCTGATGGCGCACAACATGCTTACTTCTTAACACTTGAAAGACACTGTTTGTAGCACATTTATACAATGCAATGTACCATTTGATTTCTTGACTGATTCTTCCAAGGGTGTTGTGAGGGATCCAAATAAAATGAAATTGTTGTGAGCTTCAGCCCTTTCTTAGTTTATCATGATGTTGCTTATTGGTACAGATGTGAAGTCTTTTGTTTTCTTTAATTGAGGTATAACTTGTAATAAAGGATGGAGTGTTTGATCTTCTTCTGATGGTGCACCACACAAAATGAGAAGAAACAGTTGAAAATATCCATTAATAATTAGAACATGGAATGTATGAAATATGAATCTAGGAAAGTTGGAAATTGTCAGAAAGGAAATAGAATGTCAATACCCTAGGCATTCGTGAGCTAAAATGGACAGTTTTTGGTCATTTTGAACATGACAATTACATGGTTTATTATGCTGGGAGTAAAAAGTGAAAGAGGAACTTTGTAACATTCATTGACAAAAAGAACATTTCAAGTTCTACCTTAAATTTCAATGCTGTCTGTGACAGCATAGTATTCATACACCTACAAGGAAGACCCTGGTGTGACACTTAGGATAAAGCACTAGACCACAAGGTTGGTTTAAACTTCAAAGTTGGCGGTTCAAACTCACCAGCTGCTCCTTGGAAACCCTATATGGGGTTGCTGTGAGTAGGATCCGATTTGACAGTACTTACCTATAACAACAACAAGGAAGACCAGTTATTACCACTATTGCTCAAATTTATACACCAACTACTAAAGTAAATGATGAAGAAATTGAAGAATTCTCCAACTTTTGGTGTGGTGCTGCTGGCTAACCAGCTGGATTGCAAGGTCAGTTTGAACAGCAATGTCAGCAGTTCAAGATCACCACCTTCTCCTCAGAAACCCTATAGAGGATTGTTATGGGTCAGAACTGACTCAATGGCACCTAACAACAAGTTCTTCAGGCTGTAATTTATAAAACATGCAATCAGGATGCATTGATAATTACTAGTGATTGGAATCTGATAGTTAGAAGCAAAAAGAAGGATCGGTAGTCAGAAAATATGGCCCCGGTGATCGATACCATGCTGGAGATCACATAATAGAATTTGCAAGACCAATGACTTCTTCGTTGCAAATACATTTTTTAACAACATGAAAGGCATATGTGAACTTCAACAGATGGGATACACCAGAATCAAACTGACTACATTTGTGGAAGAGATGATGGAGAAGCTTTGTCATCAGCCAAAACAAGACCAGGAGCAACCTGTGGACCAGACCATTAATTGCTTATATGTAAGTTCAGGCTGAACCTGAAGAAAACTGAAACAAGTAAAAAAAAATGATAGTCAGAATATGATATTGAATATATCCCACCTGAATTTAGAGATAATTTCAAGAACAGAGTTGATGCATTAGACACTTACGGTCAAAAGGTAGAATGCTTGTGAGATGATATCAAGAACCTCCTCCATGAAAAAACCAAAAGGTCATTAAAAAGACAGGAAACAAAGAAAATACCAAAATGGATGTCCAAAATCTTTAATGCTTGTTCTTGAGGATAAAGAAACTAAAGCAACTGGAAGAAATGATGAAACCAACTCAAGAGAAAATTTCAAAGGGCAGCTTGAGAAGGCAAAATAAAA
>NW_006408651.1:1111284-1125117 GCF_000296735.1 Chrysochloris asiatica
CTCAACATAAAGAAAACACAAAACTCACAATTTGACCATTAAGCAACATCAGGATAAACAGAGAAAATATTGAAGTTGTCAAGGATTTAGTTTTACTTGGATCCAAACACAACACCTATGGAAGCAATAGTTAAGAAATCAAATGACATATTGCATTGGGCAAACATGCTACAAAAGACATAGTTAAAGGATTAAAAAGCAAAAATTGTCACTTTGAAGACTAAGCCTGACCCAAGTCATGGCATTTTTAATTGCCTCCTATGCATGCAAAAGTTCAGGCAAACCTCTCTTACAAAACTTTAAAGGATCAATCAAATGCTCTGCTTATCAAGGTTTTGTTGCATCGTATGTTATTTGAAACAAGAAAACCAAGAGTTAAAGGTCTCTGACACAAAAAGCAGAGTCTCATTGTAATGTTATTTGGTGCAATGTAATTTAGCAAAGAAGTACGGATGCATTTGAGTTAAGGTGTTGATGAAGAATATTAAATATACCCTGAACTATACTAAAAGAATAAAAGAATCTATCTTGGAAGTAGTACAGGTAGTATGCCCAATAGGTGCATGGATAGTGTTAATTTTTCTTACATAATTTAGACATTCTATTAGGTGGTACCAGTCCCAGAAGAAGGCCACCATGCTTGGTAACATAGAGAGTTACTAAAAAGAGAAAGTCCCTCAACAAGATTGATTTATGCAGTAGTTGCAACAATGGGCTCAAACATAGAAATTATTGTAAAGAAGGCATGGGAACATGCAACAGTTTGCTCTGTTGTACAAAGTGTCCTTATAAGCTGGAATTTACTCAATGGCACCCAAGCATGTCAGACATCTATAGCAATTTTTTTAAACTTATTATATACCAGTTTTAGAAGTGAGAGGGCAGCATTTATAAACCGTTCGTTTCTATTTCAGCGTAGATGCTTGTCAGAACTTAGTTTTAGATGTATCAAGGAACTCAAAGCTAGTCAACAAAAAGTTAACATTCTTTAGAAATAGTAGACTTGGGCTCGGGAACTAAATTTGAGGCAATGGCTAGCATCCCTTTTGTCACCTCTGAAGGAGAGAAGTAAACACAAGTCCAACAGAGGATCAGTATTGGAAGAGTCCAATCTGGCTTAAGACACACTCTGAAGACTATGGTTCTGAAAGTCTTGCTTCTAGGGAGTTTTGCTCAGTTGGAGTAGTTCTCAAGGAAGCAGCAAAGAATACTCTCAAAAAGTCAAGAACAAAGCAGAAACTGGGCAGAACACCAAGATCTTAAAGCAAATCTGCTGATACTACAAAACCAGGCATTATTAAGAAACAGCATCACAACCCAAAACTGATGTGGAAGCTCTATCAAGAAGTCTAGGCTCCTTGACCTACACCTATGGGTGCAGTAGCTCAAAAGAGGGAACAAATCTTTACAGCAAGGATCATTCCCACCCCCTCCATACACAGAATAGACAGGGATGGGCAACTTGGACACTGGCTACCCAAAAGGGGCGGGGGGGGAGCTACAAAGGCAAGAAGTGACTGGCTTACAAGCTTTCATGAGGGAACCTAGATTCAGAGGGCATGAAGGAAGGTAGAATCTCCACTGAGTAGTATACAATCTGTCCAGGCGGGGCTGATGAAATGAAATCCGAATTGATCTCTTGTGATGCAATAGTGAGTAATTGTTATCTGGACTGCTTGTGAGGGTTGGAATTGTAAAGGTAGACAATTTTTTTAGCAAGGAAGGGAGTGATTAACTTTTCAGCCTAAGAGTGGAGGTCCCTGGCACCATCAAGGGAGAAGAGCGGAGAGCAGAACCCTACCCAGAGAAACAGTGATGCCTGAGATGGAGGCAGAGACCATGATGTGGAGAGATGGAGCTGTTGGGGACTTTAGACACAGAGAGGAAGAGGGGCTGTGTGCTGATGACCGGGGGGCATACTTCTAGTGTACACCCTTTGGATGGTTGATGATGCATGGAGGGGATTGTAACCACAGCAATGAAATGATATACTATAGGAAGAATGTAAAACTAATGTTCTCCCATGTAAACTATCACATAATTCACAATAAAACATTAAAAAGAAGAAGAAGAAGTAGTCTAGGCCCACAGATCAAGGGTTGGGGGATAAAAAGCTGTAGCTTGGTTGGCATGTGGACAGTCAGAGATTCACCCCTATGTACATTAGAAACCATTCTAAAGGCAGTAGGAATGTTCTCGTTTCCATAGTACATCTAAGTGGGGACCAACAGGAACTCTTCTTTTAAAAAATGTTATAGCAGGGCTCTGAGCAAGATATTTTTTCTCATCAGCTCTAAGATTACAACCAAATAAAAATTCAGATTATCTTGCAGCAAGCGATCAACCAACAGGCATACTAAGCAAGTTAGTAGGCAGTTCCAGAATTGGTCAAGATAGTGAACTGGAATGATATAATTTTTTAGTAATCTAAAAATCCAGGCTGTTGTAAAGAATCACCTCTTGGGTTTTCTGTGATCAAACATGCTCCATACATATGCACTTTAAAATTGACATAAACCCTTATTCAAGATGATTGGGCCAAATTCTTAAAATTGTTGAACCTGTTTGCTTTATTTTAAAAAAAATTGTAATGGAAAAATAGATAAATGCTTTCTTCACTGACAGCTATGAATGAAGAGCCAGTGATATGTGGTTTATCAAAGCACACCTCTACCATCACACCTCTTTATTAGGTTTTATAATCATCTGCTTATGGATCTGTCTATTGAATAGATTCTGACTTACTTAAGAAAATTCTCATACTTTCAGATCACGGTACAGTGGCCAACACTTATAAGATGTGGTATAAAATAATAACTCTTCTTAAATGTCAATTTTTCTTTCCTTTGGTTACATAACTAGACTCATTATAGGTGAGCAATTCGACAACATCTAAATCATGCATGAATGTATCCTCACTTAGTGCTTTGGTCTCAAGACAGGCAAACTAAGTTCATCCAGTAAATTATAAACAAATGCCATAGAACAAAATCTGGCAAATTCCCAATGACTTGGATCAATATGTTATTAATGTAAAACCTGTCCAGCTGCAATCACTTCATGAATATATTCAAAGGTGTTTTTCTCTGGAAGTTTACATGAATAAATGTTGAAATACAGCTTCTCAATTGCCTGCTTTTCTGAGATGCTTTTCTTGATATAAAATGATTTATTTGAAAGTATTATCACATAAAATATGTGGATTTAAACAACGGACTTTGTGAGTAAAGGTCTGCTTTTCTCTTATGAAAGATATTAGGATGTATTTTATCGAGCCACACATCTTTTCCAGTGCCTTGCCTCCTTATTGCTTTTTTGTCTATCTTTTTTTATTCACATTATTCCTTCTTCCAAAAGTACATTGCCAATTCGTATTCTTTTTTTCTCTTAAAATTTCTATTCAATATTCATTTCTAGTAATAAGGAGATTCTAGCCTAGGAATTACATATTTGCCAATATATGTTGCATTTGATCTTTGCATTCATTATGATAGACTTCTAGACTTTGAGTCTATTTAGTGATTTTTTGTGTGTGTGACAAAATCAGCTTATTTGAAAATTGGACAGATTGAAAACCATCAGAAGAGTTTCCAAGTATAGACTGAATTGCTTAATATGGCAGTTCTATTTATAATCTTTGAGAATTCCACAAAATGATTGACTGGGACTATAAAAAATACTGTGCTACTGTGGCCCACATTGGGGATCAGACAGCTTGCTTCTCATGTCAAAAAAATGTATGGAATTTGTGATGGTTATGTATCAACCTGGCTGGGCCATGACGTTCAGTGATTTAGCAGTTATGTAATGATATAACTTAGCAGTTATGTAATGATGTAATTACCCTCCACTTTGTGATGTGTTATGCCTAGGGTTATGGTCTTATGTGGGAATAATGCATTTCCATTATATTAATGAGACAGAATTAAGGTGGGATGTATCCTGAGTCATCAATCTTAGCCCAGTTACAATCTTACCACCCTTTTTGAAGCACACCCTTATATACTGCCTTGCTCAAGTAAGGGGAATCTTTTCAGTGTTTGGTCTGCATCCATCTATATAAATGAATGTTCTAGCAAAGTTCTCTCTCTCTTGCTCTGGATCCTGCATCTGTCTCATCACCATCTGACCTCCATTTTGTGGAACCTATTATCTGACCTGATTTTCCACCTTCCTTCCACCTTGTGAGCCAGCAGCCTTTTCATGACCTGCTGATTTTCCTTCACCAGCCTCTGCAATCACCTGAGTCAGGCGAAGCCTCAGTCTGATGGCTGATCCACAGATCTGAAACTTGCTAGCCTCCACAACCATGCAATGCAGGCCACTTCCTTGATGATTTATGAACACTGTGAGGCACTGCAGTAAATTATGAACCCAGAGACAGGAGAGAAAGTAATGAGGGGAAAAAGGAGTACTTAATGTTAGAGATGATGCGTTGGTTTAACAGTTTGGAAAAGTTGGACATTGAGAACATCTTTAGTCTCTGCCTCAAAGGAACAAGCTTTGTGCTGATCCTTCCTAAAGAAATTATTCATTTATTCAGGATAGAAATAAACGGTGACATTAATGCAAAAGTCTATTTTTCTTCAGTCAAAATAATTAACAAACACTTATTGAGTTGATGTAGTGGGCTTAAACTAATGACAATCATAAAAAAGCTTGTATTTAGTTTGAAATCAATGATATTAATTCAATTGGTTCTAAACCCATTATTTCTGAACTCAATACTTTAAAAACTTCATAATGTTTAAGTCATAAATAAATCTGTATTTTTAAGCAATAAATACAGTTTCTCTACTTTGACAGGTCATACCACTTATTTTGCAAATGAACCATTTTTCTGCCTTTTAATTATAGTTTAAAAGGAGAATCTGCGTTTAAGCCAAAGACTTTCAACTCTTATTTTCCTTATTTCAAATAACACTTGATATGCCAAATCCTGACACATGGAAAATTGAACTTGATCCCTTGGATTTTTGTAAAAAAAGGTTTACCTGAATTTATCGAGCATTCAATAGTTTTTCTGAATGGTACAATAAGAATGGAAGCAGTGGTGTTTCAGGGGTAGAATTCTCACCCTCTATACTGGAGACCTACGTTCCATTGACGGAGAATGTACGTAATGCATAGCTACCACTTGTCTATCAATGAAAGCTTGCGTGTTGCTATGAAGCTGAAAGATTTCAACAGAGCTTCCAAACTAAGACGAGATAGAAAGAAAGTCTTGCAATCTACTTCTGAAAATCATTCAAGGAAAACTTTATGGATCACAAAAGGACACCAATTGTGGGGATGGTACAACACCGAGTAGCATTTTATTCCATTGTGTAAATTGAGTAGGGGGCCAACTCACTAGCAGCTAACAATAATAACAATATAAGAATGGATCTTGAGCTAAAGAGTACATATGTGAAAAAAAAAGGCTTAAAACCAAAAATCTGGAAACTTCAATGAAATGAAACTTGTTTTTTTTAGGTAGATTAAATATAAATAAATGATCAAAATCATATTTAATGTTGTCATTTTTTATTTGGATGTTTTTGTGAATAAGCAAGAATGTTTAGATAAGGCTACTCTAATTATTTTAAACTACCATTCAGTAGCACTCATGCTCTGGTAGTGTAGTGGTTATGAGTCAAGCTGCTAACCTCAAGGTCTGCAATTTGAAACTACCAGCTGTTTCCTGGGAGAAAAACAAGGCTTTCTGGTCCTGTAAAGATTTACACCCTTGGCAACCCTATACAGGGTGCCTGCCTATGAGTCAGAACCAACTCCACAGCACACCACTACGACCACCACCACCATTCAGTATTTTTAGGATCACAACACTAGTGGAAATTTATCACTAGTAAGAAGGATTTTGAATGCTTAAATATCTATATGTTGCTTCTCATATGAGTGACTCGCCTGGTAGATACTAATCTCTGCACTTTGGACCACCAAGCTTTTTTGTAGTGGGTACCTTAATCCATCTGTGCAGGATATCTGTATTATTTATCTGTACCAGATATGAAATAAAGCCTGTTGTTCATTAAAAGATGATTTAATAATACAAATAATTATCAGTAATACTACAAAAGTTTTTTTTTCCAGTTGTTGTTGTTGTTAAGTACTGTGGAGTCAGTTCCAATTCATAGTGACCCTGTACAGGGTTTCCAAGGCTGTAAATCTTTACAGGAGCAGAAAGTCTCATCTTTCTCCCACGGAACAGCTGGTAGTTTCAAACTGCTGACCTTGAGGTTAGCAACCCGATTCATAACCACTATGCTACCAGCGCTCCTTTTTTTCCAGTAGAGCTCATTATATTGCTCTTACTTGTTTGAAAGTATAGAATTACACTTCTGGTTTTCATCCATAATCAAGTCAAAGGAAAACATTGGCATTTATCCAAGTATATGTGTCTCTTAAGAATTCACCATTTCTTGTAGCAATGTAGAAACATTAGTACGTAATAGTGAGGAAGACTGCATTAGTTTACACTTTATTTTATCCAAGTAAGTGGAGATTAGGATCACAGCTGGAGATGTGTTAGAAAACTTGAGGACACTCAAAGTTTTGGAATAATTTCTGATAAAAATAAGAAAAAAAGCTGTTCAAGCGCAAGAAAAAAAATCTCATATATTTTGATCCCATCTAATATTGGAAAGAGTCCTGGTGTGGCGCTGTTAATGCTCTGGACTGCAAAGTTGGTTTGAACTGTAAGGTGGATGGCTCAAGCTCACCAGCTGCTCCTCGGAAATTCCATACAACATTGCTAATGGGTTGGAACCAACTTGACAACACTTCACAACAACAATATTGGAAAAGGAGTTCCTTTGTAATGCAAACAATTGTGAACTCTACTACTGAAATGCTGTCAGTCCAAACCCAAACCCAAACCCAATACGTGCATGTCTCAGAAGCAAGACCTGTTTGTTTTCTGAAAGGTCACAGCCTTGAAAACCCCATGAAGCAGGACTCTGTTCACATGGGGTCCCCATAGCCAGACCAGAATCAACACCAACTAACAACTACAAGAACAATATTAGAGAACCATAGATTTGTATAAAATGCTGAAATTACCTTAATATTTAAGTACTTGTTGTATATTTTGTTGTTGTTGTTATGTGCCATGGAGTCAGTTCCGACTCATAGCGAGCCTGTACAGGGTTTCCGAGGCTGTAAATCTTTACAGGAGCAGAAAGCCTCCTCTTTCTCCTGTGGAATAGCGGGTAGTTTCGAACTGCCGACCATGAGATTAGCAGCCTGACTCGTAACCACTACACTTGTTCTAGAAACTGGGAATTAGCCAAGGTCTTATGAAGTTTGCATTCTCATTTGCATTCATGGTTATGTGATTTTTGGTATAGGATTAAAGAAGACTGGTTGGTTGTTCAATTGCTCTAGATTGGGGAACTTGAGGAGGAAGTGTTGGAAAAGGGCAGAGTTTCAGTTCAGCATATATTTACTGATCGTCTACAATACCCTATTGTTGATAAGTGCCATTGAGTCAATTCCAACCCATAGCGACCCTGTATAGGGTTTCCAAGGAGCAGCTGGTGAACTTGAATCGCTGACCTTGCAGTTCAAACGGCTTTGCAGTCTCGTGCATTAACCCACAGCACCACTCCAGGACTCCTAGCTACTCTGAAAGGTGTTGGGAAAACCTGGATTAAAGAAACTCAGTCTCTCTCAAGAGAGCTTGTAGTCTACTGGGAAATTTAGCATTTTAACAGCTCTTACTATGAGAGTGGCAAGCACTATTATGACTGTAAGGGCAAAATGCATTAAGGGAGAGGCCCTTAGCTCTGCCTGGAAAAGACCCAAGGGTGAGGGGCTGAGGGAATGGTGATGGGGATAGTGTCAAGGGATGACTTTTAGGTAAGAGGAGGCTTGAGTAGCAGGGTATGCCCCAAAGATGTAAAACAGTCGTGTACTCGCGCACCTGTAAATGACTTGATACTTACGCTGTGTGGGGAGGAAGACAGGTTGTGCCTGGTGATGAGGCTGGAGGAGAAATAGAACCTAGAGAGCTCTGGTGGTGGCTATAGATAAGAAAAGCAACTAAATGATCAATTTGAGATCCAAACTGTGTGGAGAAGGCACTGACAGACTGAAAGGCAATTGTTGTTGTTGTTGTTAAGTGCCATCGAGTCGGTTCCGACCCATAGCGACCCTGTACAGGGTTTCCGAGGGTGTAAATCTTTACGGGAGTAGAAAGCCTCATCTTTCTCCCGCGGAGCAGCTGGTAGTTTCGAACCGCTGACCTTAAGGTTCGCAGCCCGATTCGTAACCACTACGCTACCAGAGCTTGAGCTTTAATCATCTGGGATGATGTGGCTCTAGGTGAAGAGAAGGTGTAGAGTGTGACCATGAATTCAAGGGACTTGAAGAGAGTGGAATTAAGAATAATTGAAACTGGGGAAGTTCCAAAATTAATGCAGTGACTGGTTCCTTCACCTGCCTATTAATTCATAAGAATGATGTCAGAAAGTGATATAAAGAGGCAAATTCTAAACTGGATTCCAAAATAGTAAATATGAGTGAATAACCTGGAAATCAAGAGATTATAGTTATATGACGGAAAGAGGCATGGCTTAGAAATGCTATGAACTCGAAAAGCAAAAAGAATTTTTGCATGAGAATTTTTGCACCGGCAAGTCCCCAAAGCACCCCAAGGTCCCTAGAACTCTGCCAGGTAACTCCTTCTCACCCTGACGCGCTACCCAACACTGAGTTAAGCACTTTGTACTCTTCAGTTTTATCTGGATGCTTTGCACAGATACTTGGGGGGTAAATGAATTAGAGGTAGTCCCCAGATTAAGAACAAGATCTGTTCTTATCTTGAATTGGTAGTTAAGTTGTCATTAAGTTGAATTGGTAGTTAAGTTGGAACCTATGCATACAGTTCTTATTTAGCCTTACTTTAGTGCAAGAAAGACTGGGAGCTTTTAACTGATTTAAAAGCTGCACATGCAGAAAGTGAAGGTAAATGTGAAGAAGAATTTGTTGTAAGTAGAGGTTGGTTCAATTATTTCAAAGTAAGGGCAAATGTACATTAAAATTAAAGGGCAAATGACAGTTGTCTGTAAGTCAGACATTTGTAACCCTGGGGGACTTACTGTACCTAAGTTCACACAGCAAGGTAGTGCTTGATTGAGAAACAGAATGAAAATATTTTGCCTGTACTTTTTTACACTAGACTTCACTGCATTATCTAAAAATTAGATTTCTTGTTCAGACAATATTTTTCAATAACAAATTATTCATTTTAATGCAAAAGTACAGATGGAAATTATTTCTTCTAAATTACAATTATGCAACTTAATGAAGCCTTGCCGATAAATTGAAGAGCTGATCTCTCCCCCCTTTCCATGTTCCCTAGGCTTCTCACACTAATGCTTCGTGCTGAGATAGCACAGAGCCCTGGATGTTAGTACTGATCCTGGGGGCCAGAATTTCCTAAAATTATTTTTTGCATGCAGTCAGATTTTTTTTATCTACCTTACATTTGATAAGGCCTCTTGCTGTGGTATTGTAGGATCAGCACTGGACTGCGAACCACAAGATTAGCAGTTCAAACACACCAACTGCTCCTCCGAAACCCTATACAGGGTCACTAGGAGTCAGGATGGACTCAATAGCACTTAACAATAATAACACTTGATAAAAATCATTTTAATACACAGACACAGATAGGAGTTTCGCTTGGTGTAGATCTGACCTCCATGTCTAATAGAAATGACTTAGTAATAATTTGATATTTGATGAATGATCAAATAGCTGGATCTAAAGCAGTCAGAAAATTCAGTCTCCTGCTATTGTTCCTGCTGCTGTTATTGGTAGGTGTCAGAAAGTCAGCTACAAATCATAGCCACCCTGTGCCTGGTCCTACACCATCCTCACAATTCATGTTTGAGCCCATAGTTGCTGCCACTGTGTCAGTTCATCTCATTGGGGGTTTTCCTCTTTTTTTGATAACTCTCTAGTTTTCTAGTAACTGGTGCCTCCTGAGGAAGTTTTGTCATCCACACTTCCATACTTCTTCCAAGACAAATTTGTTTTTTTCTTCTGGAAGTCCATGATACTTTCAATATTTTTTGTCAGAACCATAATTCAAATGTGTAGATTCTTCTCCAGTCTTCCTAATTCACTGTTCATCTTTTGCATGCAATATGAGGCAATTGAAAATACCATGGTTTCAGTCAGAAGCACCTTAATCCTCAAAGTGACATCGTCGCTCTGTAACACTTTTCAGATTATTTGCAGCAGATTTGACCACCATTTGATTTCTTGACTGCTGTCTCCATGAGCTTTATCTGTGGATCCAAGTACTATGAAATCCTTAAACACTTCAATTTTTTTCTGTTTTTCATGATGTTGTTTATTGGTTCAGTTGTAAAGATTTTTGTTTTCTTTACATTTGAATTGTAATCGATACTGAAGGTTGTATTTTTTAAATTTCAGCAGCAAGTACTTCAAGTTCTTTTTGCTTTCAACAAGCAAGGTTGTATAATGTGCATATCTCAGGTTGTTAATGAGCCTTCCCCCAATCCTGATGCTGCATGCTTCTCAGTTATTTGCTAAACATACAGACTGATGAACGTTGACAATTCCGATGTGCATCTTCCCTGATTTTAAACTACATATTATTATTCCCTTGTTCTGTTCTAATAACTTCATTTTGGCAGTACAGGTTCCACATGAGCCTGTACCCAGAACACTTAAGCGTTCTGGAATAGTTACTCTTGGTAACATTTCTATAGTTTCTTATGATCCACACAGTCAAATGTCTTAGCATAGCCATAAAACACAAACATCTTTCTTGTATTCTCTGATTTCAGACAAGATCCATCCAATGCCAGTAATGATATCCCTCATTCCACATCCTGTTCTGATTAAGGCCTGAATTTCTGGCAGCAGTTCATGTGGTGCTACGGCAAAAATTTACTTGCATGTGATATTAATGTGATTTCCAAATTCCATTGTGTAACCTTCTTTGAGATGGATACAAATATAGATCCCTTCTGGTTGGTTGGCTCATTAGCCAGGTAGCTTTTTTGCTTATAGAATCCTTCAGTAATCTGAGGCTTGAACTTTTTCTTTAGTTCTTTCAACTTGAAAAATGTTTTTGGCTTTCTAACTCCAGGTCTTTGCATATTTCATTATAATATCTTGTCTTCCTGAGCTACTGTTTGAAATTTCTGGTCAGCTCTTTTCTTCACAGTTTCTTCCTTTCCTCCACATTCAAGAGCAAGTTTCAGGATCGTTGCTGCCACCCACTTTGGACTTTTCTTTCTTTCCTGCATTTGTAATGACCTTTTGCTTTTGTCCTGTGTGATATTTTTGATGGCATCTCACAATTTGTTTCATCTTCAGGGACTTGTATTCAGTTCATCAAGTCTATTCTTCAGGTGCTCTCTACATTCAGGTAGGATATACTCAAAGTTGTATTTTGGCTTTTGTGGACTTGTTTTCATTTTCCTCAGCTTCAACTAGAGTTTGCATAGGAGTAACTGATGGTCTGTTCCACAATCCGTCCCAAGCCTTGTTTTGGCAGATATTGAACTTCTCCATGGCCTCTTCCCACAGACATGGTCAATTTGACTCCTGAATACTCTATCTGACAAGTTCTATATGTGTAGTTGCTATTTATGTTGTTGAAAAATGATATTTTCAATTCATAGTTTCACTCATCTGGCAAAATTCTATCACATGATCTCCAGGGTCATTTCTATCACCAAGGCAGTATTTTCCAACTAACGACCCTTCCTCTTTGTTTATAACTTTCACATTCTAATTACCAATAATTATCAATGCATCTCATAGCAATGTCAAACTGAAAACATTGGTAGAAATCTTCAGTTTCTTCATCCTTTACTTTGGTGGTGGTTGTGTAAATTTGTCATTTCTGTCAGAGTAAAGCATATGACTGTTGGTTTCAAAAAGACCAATACCAGTCCATTTCAGTTCACTAATGCCTAGGATATCAATCTTTACGCATTCCATTTCATTTTTGATGACTTTCATTTTTCCTAGATTCATACTTCATACATTTCAAGTTCTGATTATTAGTAGATGTTTATAGTTGTTTCTTCTCATTTTAGTCATTCCCTACCAGCAAATAAAGGTTCTGAAAGCTTTGCTCCATTCATGTCATTAAAGTTGATTCTACTTTGAGGAGATAACCCTTCCCTAACTGAATTTTGAGTACCTTTCAATTTGAGGGGCTCATCTCCTAGCACTATATCAGAGAATGTTTCTCTGCTATTCATAAGGTTTTCAATGGCTAATCTCGCAGAGGTGGGTGGCCTATTCCTTCTTCCTAGTCTATTATTAGTCTGAAAGCTCTATTAAAACCTGTCCACCATGAGTGACCGCTGGTATTTGAAATGCCAGATCCATGATCAGAGCAACAAACACAACACCACAATATAGCAAACTGAAGTTTTCGAATATTGACTATCTTTGTACAGTTTAAAAATATGGTTGCTGGATATTTAATTTTAATATTTTGATATTTTCTTAATTTGTCCAAAATAAATCTATTCCTATGGTATAGAAGGTGTCTGAGAAACATCTTAACTTTGATATCTCAGCTAGCTTTCCCAGAACTCTTCTGCTTGCTGATGTGATTGAATGGGATTCAATTATTTACTGATAGAGTTTCCTTGTTATAGTATTGTTTTTATGGAAGGCACTGATTGGTTAATGTCTAACACTACCTCTGTTAGACATGCTTTTATTGGTTCTGAACAGCTGCTCTTCTGACAATGTGGTCTTGCCTTAACAGGGCCACCATCTAACACCTACATCTTTCCTACTATCAAATGTTACGATTTTTTATGCTTGCCAACCTTGTCATATGTCTTCCCCAAAACATCGTTTGAGTCAGAACAAATGCTTTTATCCTGATTTATAAACGAGGAAACTGTTACATGCAGAGACAAAGTGATTTTTCCCTAGTCTATAGATAGCATTGGTAAAACTGAGGCTAAAAACAGAGTCTTGAAGGGGTAGGATAGGCAAGGAACTTCCTCTGCAATTTTGTGTACAAAGACACAGCTCACATAATTTTCTAATCCATAAGGTGGTTGACTTTAAAACTGATTTGTTGTTGTTGTGAAGTGCCATTGAGTCAGTTCCGACCCATAGTGACCCTATATAGGGTTTCCAAGGAACAGCTGGTAAACTTGAACTGCCAACCTTGCAATTCAAACAGTTTTGCAGTCTGGCGCATTAACCCACAGCGCCATACCAGCACTCCTTCAAACTGATAGTGGCCCATTATCTCTTGAGTCATTCTGGTGCAATAAAAATCTCAAACGTAGATTTTATTATAAAAAAAAATCTTTAGCTACAATCTTAAATCTGGCAGAGAAGAAATATCTTCTAAGCTTATCTTTGTACTTAGCAAAACGAAACATGTCTAATTTTCTCTCTGAAAGGAAATGAAGGCAATAAAAAAAGACTTCTCGGATAGCATGTATCAGGGTGTAGTTACTTGTCCTTTATACATAGTGAACATCTATCAAATGGCTATGAAAAGCCAGCAATCTTCACATTCATTTTTAAAAGCTAATTTTAAAATTTTGCTTCAAGATATATAAAATATTCATACTTACACTCATTTTTCATAACTTGTATCTCCCACGTTCAGAGATGCCTGAGAGGGTCTTCATGTAGATACACTGACCATTAACAGATGGTATACCTTCATTTTTGTCTTTGTGAACCATTCATATGCTCTAACAGCGATTGTACTTTAGAGTTACCATATATATATAGTTAAAATGTCAAATTTAAGAAAGAAGTGATTATATATATATACATATATATATTATCCCTCTTCAT
>NW_006408651.1:1126573-1136411 GCF_000296735.1 Chrysochloris asiatica
AACTGCAGTTGCCTTGGCAGGACCTGACCAAATGATTCTGTGGGCCTTATATGGTCCGTGGGCTGGATGTTCCCCGCCCATGCTGTATAGGGTTTCCGGGGAATGGCTGGTGGATTTGAACTGTGGTTAGCAGTCCAGTGCTTATCCTACAGTGCCACACCAGAGCTCCTTGGTAAAGTAGAAGACCAAAGAAAACAAGCCCTTCAATGAGATGAATTGACATAGTAGCTGCACTAATGCACTGGAACATGCAACGATCATGAAAATGGCCCAGGACTAGGCAGCACTTCATTTGTTACACCTGAGGTCACCATGAGTTGGAGTTGACACTAACAGAAACTACAAGAAATACACAAATAGTGTTGAAAACAAACAAATATGAGCACAGAAAAGTACTCAAATCAAGCGAGTGCATATTTTGGTTAAGATTCTTTGTATTTCAAGCGTTAGAAAACTCAGCTCCAGCTTTCAACCTTGTTCCTAAACCTTGCTCCTTTATTTCTCTCCTCTTCCTTCTGTGGTGTCAAGTTCCTTATTCTTTGTTGTTGTTAAGTGCCATAGAGTCGGTACCAACCCATAGCAATCTTATGCATAGCAGAACAAAACACTGCCCAATCCTGGGCCAACCTCACAAATGTTGCCACGCTTGAGCCCATCGATGTTACCACTTGGCCAATCCATCTCTGACCCTCCACCTTACCAAACAGTCCAGCGACTGGTCCCTCCTGACAATACGTCCGAAGTATGAGAGACGACGTTTGACCATCTTGGCCTCCAAGGAGCACTCTGGCTGCATTTCTGCCAAAACGGATCTATTGTTTTCTTTAGCAGCCCGTGGCACTTTCAATATTTTCCTCCAACACCGTAACTCAAAAGCATCAATTTTTCTACTTATTCTTTACTTACAGCAAAATGACTATATTGAAATTAAAAAGTCTGGTGCTGGCTTCAACTGGCTTTAAGTCACTTGCTACATCCCATCTCGGTGACTAGAGACTAGAGTGATTGTTGTAGCGGTTAAGTGCCTTTAAGTCTATTCCGACTCACAGCGACCCAGTACAGGGTTCCTGAGGAGCAGCATTGAACTGTTGACCTTGTAGTTTTCACGCCAGTGCTGATCCTATTGGGCCACAATAGGAGTCTAGATACAAAAAGCACTCACCTTCTGTGTTTGTTTACCAACTGTTTTCTTGCTCCTCCCAGAGTAAATGCAGCTGTGTCTTTTTTTAAAAAAACAAGTTGCTGGAAAAAAAAAAAATTAACACGGTGCTTTTATAAGAATATCTCTTAGTAGGGAGGTAGGGCAAACAAACTTAGAAAGAGCTTGCTATTTGCATAAAAATACAGCAGGAATTGAGCTAAAATCATTAGTTAAGAATGGAATCAATTGGATGCAAATCTTGAACTTTAAGCTAGGTATCTTAGTTTCTGAGGGTTAGCCTTATTAAAATACTACAAAGTGGGTGGTTTGCAGAACAGAAATATGTTGTTTTACAGTTCTGGAACCTAGAAGTCCAAATTAGGGTTATTAGGGTTATTAATTAAGGAGCTCTGGTAGCGTAGTGGTTACGAATCGGGCTGCGAACCTTAAGATCAGCGGTTCGAAACTACCAGCCACTCCGTGGGAGAAAGATGAGGCTTTCTACTCCCGTAAAGATTTACACCCTCGGAAACCCTGTACAGGGTCGGGTCGCTATAGGTCGGAACTGACTCGACGGCATGTAACAACAACAACAGGGTTATTAACTATGTCACTTTCTTTTGAAGGCTTGGAGAGCCCTTCCCAGTTTCCAGGCCTCTCAGCAATCCTTGGCATTCCTTTGTTGCTTGATTGTTGTTGTTAAGTGCCCTGCAGTCAGTTCCCACCCATAGCAACCCTGTATAGGGTTTCTGAGGAGCAGCTGGTGAGCTTGAACTGCCGACCTTGCAGTTCAAATGGCTTTGCAGTCTGGCGCATTAATAATGCACAGTGCCACACCAGGGCTTCCTGTTGCTTGATTAGGAACCACTTTGTTCTAGTATGACCTCCTTAACTGATAACATCTTCAAAGAAAGACCCTGTGTCTCCAAACCAGGTCATGTTCACAAGTACAGGGATTAGGACTTCAACATACCTTTTTGGGGAGCACAATTCAATCCATAGCAGAAGGGCTGGTTTCTTAGAAGAAATTTGAGGTAATATTACTATATAACCCAAACCACAAATGCATACATATGAAACAGGTTTCAGAAATGGTTGAACGTGTTAATTAGTTAATGGTACTACGGCATTCATTCTTAAAGTGTGATAATAAATTGGGCTGTACACAAAATTCATCACCAGAAGCTTAGATTATTAAGCACACATGTTATGACTGCTAACATTTTTAAAAGATGCAGGAACAAAGTTACAGTTGTTTAAACACTGAGCCAATGTTGAAGATAAAATGTAACTAATTACTTACAAATCAGGGCTATTATAAAATACCTGTGAAAATAAGACCTCATATTTCTTATTAAAAATGACTCCAGAAACTAACTTCCTTTTTCTTTGAAGTATTTTATTATTAAGCTTCTGGTTTTTATTCATAGTTTGACAGTCAGTATATGCACAGTAATAATAAAAGTTAAAAAAAAACAAAAAACACCATTTTCTGTTTTTCCTCTTCCACCCCAATATTTTCTTTAATTTAAAAGAGAAGGGGGATGCAGAGAGAAGAATCTGTAGGGCTAAACTTATCACATGTAAATCAAGAGAAAAGTCCTCCTACTGATTTATGATAGGCTAATTTAAAATGCACAGGTGAGATGATTCAGTTGATTCTTATTGGAATTTACCTCGGGAGCAAACATCTTCCTAAGTCTGGAGAGAGCATCAGTTCTATAGTCCCAGATTCTTTCTTTGACTTTTAACAGGGCACATAGCCACCACCACCACAAGGGTGGAGTCCTGGTGTGGCTCCCTAGGATTAGCACTCCACCTCAACGTAAGTTTGAACCACAAGGTTGCGCGGTTCAAACTCACCAGCTGCTTCTCAGAAACCCTGTACAGGGTCTTTATGAGTTCAAACTGACTCGACAACACATAACAACAACAGGGTTTTAAAACCAGTCACACATTCTTCAATATTTGTCCATCCAAAAGTTTGTGGCTAATGCCCCTCCTCTTTCATGTGGGCTGGACTTGGTGAACTCATTTCTAACAAGTAGAATATGGCAGAAGTGATGGCAGGTGGCTAGGCTATAAAAGACATCACAGCTTCCTCCCTCTCTCCTTTAGTTCACTCACTCTATTGGAAGCCAATTAATTACCAAGTCCTGAGGACACCATCACAGTCCTATGGAGAGACTCAAGTTTGAAGAACTAAGGGCTCCTTCAACAGCCAGCAAGATACTGAGTTTTCCAGCCTATAGTCAGGAAAGTAAATTATCTTGAAAGTGTCTCCTCCAGCCCCAGTCAAGCTTTGATTTGACTGTAGCCCAACCTACATCTCAACTTTGACCTCATGAGAGATACTTAACCAGAACCTCCTAGCTAATCTATCCCTGATTCTTGACCCTCAGAAATGGTGTGACATAGTAAATGTTTGTTGTTTTGAGTCACTAAATTTGGGAGATAATTTTTTATGTAGCTATAGATTATGAATTCACTATCCAACCTTATTCCTTATTGCTAATCAAGATGCAAACAAACTCTAATGTATATCAACCAACAAATGAGTCCATCAGTCAACCAACTGAGTATATATACTTATTAACCACTCCTTCAATGCCCAACATAGTAGCAAATTTAATCTCAGCACTTTGTTGCCCACACTAATCTTATTTGAACTAGTCTCTCCCTTCTTTAAATTTCTATTTTTTTTTTTTAATTCAGAAACACATAATTAGTGCACAGTTTTGCTATGTCTTATATGTTTCATTTACCCATCTTTCCAAAGGCCAGGGATCTTCATATTTTAAAATATTTCTAAATGCATTTTTGGACTCACTAAATCTTCCTGGTGTGGCGCTGTGGGTTAATGCTCCAGACTGCAAAGCTGATTGATCTGCAAGGTCGATGGTTCAAGCTCACCAGTTGCTCCTCGGAAACCCTGTACAGGGTCACTATGGGTCGGAATCTACATGACGGCACTTAACAACAACAAGTCTTGATTAATTAAAAAAATCAGTTGGTTCCTTGAAACTGTTTTCCTTCCAGAAAAATGAAATAAATCCACTTATTTTGGAGAAAATATTGTATTGCAGTTCAAGCAAAGCAGGGAGTCTGTAGGGAGCAAAACAGAGTCAGCGCTGTCCATATCTAGCTTTAATTCCAGTCTGAAACAGGAATCAGCAAACTTACTCTGTAAAGGTCAGAGAGTAAACATTTTTGGTTTTGTGAGTTATATGCAACAGTTCAACTTGGCTGTTAGAGCATGAAAGCAGAGATAGTAATAAATGATCAGTGTGGCTGTATTCAATAAAACTGTATTTACAAACACAGTGACAGGCCAGATTTGGCCAATGGACCATAGTTTGTGGACCTTTTCTTTATAGTGCTATTTTCCAACCTTGCCAGATCATAAAAATCATCTGGAGAGTTTGTCTTAAAACAAACACACCCATGAATACATGTATTTTAAATGAATACCTCTGACAAATCTTGAAATCTTACAAATTTTGGAAGACCTGGGAAAAACAATTAAAGGTCCCATTTGTATTTTGTACCAGGAGAAACTCTCGTAGAGGTGTGAGGCAGGAGTCAACAATCACATTTCTTTATAACTAGGATGCCTGCGACAAGTCACATGCCTCATCAAAAAACATTGCAAAAAAACGAAATACGATAGGATGAATGTAAAGCTGATGTTCTCCCATGTAAATGATCACCCAATTCACAATAACAACTTTAAAAAAGAAAAGAAAAAGACTATTATATACTTTCTCAGAATACAAAGTTGTGTTTCTTATGACAGGAATGATAAAAAATAGTTAAAATGATCACTTACCCATTTCCTTAAGGAACAATTAATCTTCCAAGAAAAATTTTTGGACTTTCCACTTGAATATGCTACTGTAATGGATACACTCAAATTATCCTTCTGTATAACCTTCAACTTTCTTAGAAAAATATGTTCTTTCCAAGATTAACATTTTGAAGATTTAGTGTGAGTCAGAAGCAATTAAATCCAACCAAAATCTGGCCAAAGAGGTGGTTGATATCTGTAGTCTTATACAAGTATTTCAAATGTGTGGCAAATCCATTAAAACAAAAATTTTCATTGCCACTATTAAATGGGTTTTCTACACGCATCCTCCTCCACTTTCTTAGTTCAGTTTTGTAAACTACATAGCACTCCAAGCAAGATTGCCTTTTCTGTTGTCTTTGTATCAGTAATTTTGATCTAGCATTTCAATAAATATGAACAAAAAGGAAAACTATCTTTATTAATACTCCCAACTTGGATGTAACTGTTTGGCTACAACATAGTTATATGCATACTTCATTTTATTGCACTTCACAGATTTTATGATTTCTACAAATTCATCTTTCTTCTGCGGCGTGACTGGTAAATTCAAACTGCTAACCTTGTGATTAGCAGCCCAACTTGTAACCCACTATGCAACCAGAATCTCCATTGTTGGTAAGTGCCATTGAGTCTATTCAGACTCACAGCAGCCTTGTATGGGGTTTCTGAGGCTTTAAATCTTTCTCTTATAGAGCCAGTGCCAGACTCAAACCACGAACCTTCTGGTTCGCAGGTCAGTGCTTACCATATGGAGCCACTGCATTCCCACCAAAGTCTTTGGACAATGCCAAACGTCTCTTGGGAGGCAAAATCATCCCTGGTTGAGAACCACTGATATAAAAAGCATCACGTACCTCAAGCAAAGTGGAAAATAAAGACAACTTTTCAGTCATCTTATATCAAGCCCCTGCCCTCAAATGTTTTATTGAAATAGAGAAGCAAACCAAGGGGCTCATTCAGACTATAATTATTCAGATAATTGACTCAATTCTCCTCTTTACTTTGTGTGTGTGAACACCAACGGTGATACTTAGCTCTCCTGGGAAAGCTCATAGGGAATCAATTCTTCAGGAACACCTGGGGACCATCATTTGTGGAATTCTTCAGTAATGATTTTCTAACACCCAGATGTTAGAAAACCATTTGCCCACACTGACCCAGGCTCACTGCATTTTAACAAGTCTGCTGTCAGAGCACACCAGGGAGTATGAGCAAGAATCATCCAGTATGCACCATCTGGTGTCTTAAAAAATATATATACAATAACCCCAATTAAGATTTTATATATAGGCTATCTATGAATTGGCTTATTTTGAATGAAACAGAAGCATTATCTTCCTCAAATAAATGAACTGGCTGGATGTTTTCTCTTAAAGTGAATTTTCTTGTGGATTATTTCATAATGAGGGGTTTTAGAATATAATCTAAGACACTAAGATTCTTAGAATTATGTTGGGCATGTAATAAGATCAGAATAAGTAGTAATAATTATTGGTATTATTGCTATTTCATCAACATCATTGTCAACTAAACTCCACAAACATTTACTGAGCCTATATTCTGGAGTCCTGATGTGGTGCTGCAGGATAAACACTGGACCATAAGGTGGGTTTGAACCACAAGGTCAGTTTGAACCCCAAGGTCGGGGGTTGGCAGCACTAACAATAGCAATATTCTGTTTCAGACTTTTTGTTGTATGTTGGTGACTCAAAAATATATCAAATAGTACATGCACTACAGTAGTAAAGATAAGAAAAGCCAATTAGCTATCCAATCAGCTCCTATTCGTGGTTTCCTTACATATAATAGGAAGGAACCTTGATCAGTCCTACTCCATTGTCACATTTGTTGGTATACATCAGTTCATTGCTGAGGCTACTGTGTGCTTTGAATGGCTTCCAACCTACGGGACTCATCTTTCAGTGCTCTACTAGACACTATTATGTTGTGATCCATAGGGTTTTTACTAGCTTCTTTTTTTTTTATTTAAGTTTTTATTGTGAAATATGTGATAGTTTACATGAGAGAACACTAGCTTTACATTCATCCTATCTTATTTTGTTTCATTGCAGTGATTACAATTCTCTACATGCATCATCAAACAGCCAAAGGATACACCCGCAAGCCTGCCCCCTGGCTGTCAGCTCACAGACCCTCTCCTTCCCAGAGTCCAGAGTCCCCAGCCGCTCCATCTCTCCACGTCATTGTCTCTGCCTCCATCTCAGAGTTGCTTCTCTGGGTGGGGTCCTGCCTTCCACTCTTCTCCCTTGATGGTCCCAGGGTCCTCCACTCCTGGACTACAAGATTAGCCACTCCCCTCCTTTTGTTACAAAACTTCTAACTTTACATTTGCAACACTCACAATCAGTCCTGATAGCCTTGAATCACAACAGTCTTATCCCCAATCTCCTTTCACCAGCCTGGTCCAGACAGGTTGGAAACCACTCAGTAGAGATTCTACCTTCCCCTGTACCCTCTGGAACTAGGATCCCTCTTGAAAGCTTGTAAGCCAGTCACTTCATACCTTTGCAGCCCCTGCCCCCCCATTTTGGGCAGCGAATGTCTAAGTTGTTTACTGGCTTATTTTTGCAAGCAAATCACCAGGTCTTTCTTTCTAGTCACCTTCAGTCTGGAAACTCCATTGAAACATGTCTACCATGGACGATCCTGCTGGTATTTGAAAGACCAGCATCACAGAAACATGCAAGCCACCACAGTATAACAATGTAATAGAATACAAAAAAAGCTAACTTAAAGTACAAAATGAGATAACTACTTTTAGAGAATTATATGTCCACAACCCATATCTGCAATGTCTGGAGGGTGGTTTGTTTTTTGTTTTTTTTTTTGTAATAATTTCTTTGGTAGCAAAACTTGGCCTTAACTGAATTCATTTGATGGCAAAACTTGATATGAAGCTATTTACTTGTGTCCACTTAGCATATTTGTATGTTTCCTTTAAGTAATGGCCTTTAGTCACTTGTCACCTGTCCTATTTCATCTTTACCTCCGTCTTTATGTCCTGGGAACTCATCTCCCAAATCAAGCATCAAAAGTTCATTTCAGCTTTCCTGCCGGTCCTGGTGCTCGATGGCCAAGACCATCTCCTGGGCCACCTGGCCACCAGTGTGGCCAAACAAGTGCTGCTGGCCCAGAAGGTGGTGGTGAGGGCACCAACATTTCTATGAGGGCATCAACATTTCTGGCAACTTCTAGAGAAACAAGTTAGAGCACCTGGCCTTCCTCCACAAGCGAATGAGCACCAACCCATCCCAGGTCCATACCACTTCCAAGCTCCCAGCTGCATCTTCTGGTGGACTGGACCGTACAAGGAATGTTGACCCCAAAACTAAGTGTGGCCAGGCTACCCTGGGTGGCCTCAAGGTGTTTGATGGGATCCCACTCCCCTATAACAAGAAAAAGTAGATAGTGTTTCCTGCTTCCCTCAGGGTTTTACAACTCAAGCCCAGTAGGAAGTTTGCCTACCTGGGTCATCTAGCACACGAGGTCGGCTGGAAGTACTAGGAGGTAACAAGTACCAGGTGGTGAAAAGTACCAGGTGGTGATAGCCATCTTGGAGAAGAGGAATGAGAAGGCCAAGAAGAAATAGCTTATGAGGCTTCGGAAACAGACCGAAAAGAACTTGGAGAAGAAGATCAATACACAGGGGTTCTCAAGACCCACTACTTCCAGTCTAAACCCAAAAAAGACTGTTAGTTCCTCATTGGCCTGGCCTGGCCTGGCTCCTCCTCCTTTACCACCCCGGGACATGGGGAACTCTGCGCCCCAGACAGTGTCTAGGGTTGAGCTTTAGCAGAGGCCTAGGTAACATGTCCACTGCTCCTACTTCAGTTTCTAACTTGTGAAGAGTTACATAAATCAGTTACTGAAGGTGGTAGTGGTGTGTCTTGGAGTCAGTTCCAACTCATAGCGACCCTGCATAGGGTTTCTGAGGCTGTAAATCACGGGAACAGAAAGCCTCATCTGTCTCCTGGCTTAGCAGCTCGTAGTTTCAAACTTCTGACCTTGAGGTTAGCAGCCCAGCTTGTAACCACTACACTACCAGAGTTCCTTAAAACTAACTGTAAGGAATCTTAAAATAGTTAATGGGGCATTCGTGAAAAAGATGTCATATGGTTTTACACAATACTATTCAGCTATGTTAAAATATTCAAAAACTTTGTGCTATCCCAGGTGCTCCTGGGATTATAAAAGGGTATTTACTGATGTAGAAAGGAGCTCTGGTAGCATAGTGGTTATGAATTGGGCTGCAAATCTCACGGTCAGCAGTTCAAAAATACCAGCTGTTCTGCAGCAGAAATATGAGGCTTTCTGCTCCCGTGAAGATTTACAGCCTCGGAAACCCTGTATAGGGTCGCTATGGGTTGGAACCCACTCCACGGCACATCATAACAACAACAACTGGTGTAGAGGCTGGAAGGCACTGCCATCAGGGTCCATAGACACTTGTAATTCAAAACTAAAACATTATTTGTGACTAGGAAAAAAAAAAGTTAATTTCTGCTTCAACCTCTTTTTTTTTTTTTAAGGGCCCAGAAGGCAAAGAACTTTTATAAGATTTTTAAAAGCATACCCACATTTACAGCACTATTCACAATAGCCAAAAGGCGAAATCAACCTAAGTGTGCATCAAGAGTGTGATTTTCATACACAGTTGTAAAATTTTAGCACATTACTTTTGTTTCAGATGAAGTATATTTAATTCACTGTAGAGATATTTGTATGTTGAAAGATTCATATATATAACAATAATTAATTGATCTACCAAGAACAGTTTTCAGACTTAATCGTAAATATTTAACTGATTTCATATATGTTAAAAAAAA
>NW_006408651.1:1136941-1138642 GCF_000296735.1 Chrysochloris asiatica
GGTTCAAGCTCACCAGCTGCTCCTTGGAAACCCTATACAGGGTTGCTAAGGGTCAGAATTGACTCAAGAGCACTTAACAACAATATGTATATCCACAATAAAACAATTTAAAAGGAAATCGAGTGACTAAAATATATAAACAAAATAATACGTGGACTACTAGGAAACCCAGCGCAGTGGTAAAGCAATCTGCTGCTGTCTGAAAATCTTCAGTTTGATCTCACCAGCTACTCCATGGGAGAAAGATATGGTAGACAACTTCCACAAAGATTCACAGCCTCGGAAGCCCTACAGGGCAATTCTACTCTGTCCTATGAGTTGGTATTGACTCAACAGCAGTGGGTGGGCAGACTGCTTTATAAAAGGGTAGGATTTTGGAGTTCAGTTTCCAGTTTATTGGAAGCAACAGACACTTCAGTGCTGGCAGTGAGGAGGGTTATAATGCTTCTTGGCATCTATCAGCATCACAATTAATAAAGCTGTGGTTGATTGAAATGAGATAAGGTGGATGAAAAATCATTGGGAAATGAAATAACTGAGGCACTTAATTGTTATGGGAGCAATTAAAATGATAAAGATTGGGGAGGGTAACATTTTGATGGGGTTGGAAACTTGCAAAAAGTAAAAATAAGAGGCTCAGCTGCTAACATAAAGCGCACTCTGAAAACCAAGGGTCTCTAGGGAAATGTTGAAAGAGACTCATCTCATGAAGCTATAGGACAGACGATGCTGTAAATGAGATCCATCATCAAAATCACTAGCTGACAGATTTGCAGAAGACCCAACACAAGCAACCGTGATAAGTAACCTGTGGCAAAACTTTGACTCTGATAGTGGAACTGTGAGCCCTGACCTGACACATGATATGACATTTGGGACAAGTGTGAGAATCCTGAGCCCTAAGGTGACCAGCAGAACCAGACCATTTCTATGGTTGGAAGAAAAGCATCTCCCCTTTCCTTGAGATCATGCAATGACTTTACTTGAAACAGTTTCTTTGCAAGACAGTGCTCAGCAAAACCAAAAAATGAACCCATCGCCACTGAGTCTAATTCATAGCAACTCTATATAGGCTTTCCAAGGGGAGCAGACAGCCTCATCTTTCTCCCTCAGGGTAGCTGGTGGGTTTGAACTGCTGACTTTGTAGATAGTGGTCCAATGCTTATCACTCAGTGTCACCAACTCAGCCACTCCACATCTCAATGCCTCTAGACCTGTCACCAGAGTCAGGTCTCAGTACCCCCAAGCAAGGATATGTAAACCCTGCTCTGCAAAGAAATATGTGGGTACTGTAGAAACACATGTTGAGAGAATAAGACAAATAAAGGAAGGCAGAATATAAGGCAACATAGGAGAGGATTTCGTTGCCACAAGGGAATTCAGGGTTCAGTGGTTCAGTGTTTTGTAAAGAATATCTGCCATTGGTCCCAAGGGTTTACCAGGCCAGCTCCTTGAAACCTTAATTACCCAACCACCTCCATTAAGGTACCCTATAAGGACTGTGTAGAACTGCTCCATAGGATTTCCAAGGCTGTAAATCTTTATGGAAGCAGATTGCTTTATCTTTTTCCCCGAAATTTGCTGGCTGGTAGTTGGAACTACTGACTTTTTGTTAAGCAGCCTAACACTTAACCACTGCACCACCAGGATTTCTGTGACTTAATTACAGATGTTGTTGTTATTGTTAGGTCCCATAGAATC
>NW_006408651.1:1140787-1141769 GCF_000296735.1 Chrysochloris asiatica
GGTGGATATATATAAGGTCATATTTTGACTTTCATGGACTTGTTTTCATTTTCTTCAGCTTCAGTTTGAATTTGCATTTGAGTAATTGATGGTCTGTTCCACAGTCTGCCCCTGGCCTTGTTTTCACTGATATGGAGCTTTTCCATCGTCTCTTTCTGCAGGTGTAGTCAATTAGATTTCTATGTATTCCATCTGGTGAGGTCCATGTGTATAGTCATCTCTTATGCTGTCTAAAGAAAGTATTTGGAATGAATGAATCATTGATTTTGCAGAATTCTATCATGCAATCTCCAGCATCATTTCTAGCACCAAGGCCATATTTTCCAACTACTGGTCCTTCCTCTTTGCTCCCAACCTTTGCATTCCAATCACCAGTAATGACCAATACATCTTAATTGCGTGCTTGATCAATTTCAGATTGAAGTAGTTGGTAAAATTACAGATAGCCTAAGTTAAATGAAGTGAAGATGCCAGAACCTCCACTGCTCAATATAGAAGAAAGAGGCAGGTAGTGGCAATATTGAAATAGGTTAACTTTGTACATCTGAGAGCTTACCACCTATATTCTCTGAGAGGTAATAAGGAATGCACTAGTAAGGGCCATGGGGAACCAGCATCTTTTTGAAAGCACAGTAGTGACTATCTTCTGTGGTCTAAGCTTGACTCCAAGTGATACTGCCATAAAACTAACTCTACAAACATCAACGGTGATTAAGCAAGATCCTAGAATGGCAGAGGCTATCAGACAAAATAGGTGTAATTACCATAAAGCGGAGCCAGGCCAGATTGGCAATCAACATGCTTCGCAGCAGGAAGTATGTACTCCTAGGGGAAGTCACTCACTCATCTCTGCCAAGAAATTTGGAAGACAACTATATGGCCTACTGATTGGAAGAGATCCATATTTGTGCCCATTCCAAAGAGAGGTGACCCAATGAAATGCAGAAATCATAGGACAATCTCTTTGATATCCCATGCAAGT
>NW_006408651.1:1142260-1165374 GCF_000296735.1 Chrysochloris asiatica
AAGATCAAAGAGCACAGCCTTCAGTATGGTTTGCCTCTCAATGTAAAGAAAACAAAACTCCTCATCACTGGACCAATAAATAACATTCTTATCAATGGAGAAAAGATTAAAGTTGTCAAGGACTTCATTCTTCTTGCATCAACTATCAACACTCACGGAAGCAGCAGTCAACAAATCAAATGACATATTGCATTAGGCAAATCTGCCGCACAAGAAATTTTTTTAAAGTGTTGAAGGTCAAAGATGTCAGCTTGAAGACTAAGGTGTGTCTGACCCAAGCCATGGTATTTTCAATAACCTCAAATGCATGCAAAAGCTGGACAGTGAATAAGAAAGACCATAGAAGAATTGATGCTTCTGAGTTATGGTGTTGGAGGAGAATGTTGAAAATGCCATAGGCTGCCAAAAGAACCAACAGATCTGTGTTGGAAGAAGTGCAGCTAGAGTGCTCCTTGGAGGCCAGGATGGCCAAACTTCATTTCTCATACTTCGGACATATTGTCAGGAGGGACCAGTCTCTGGAGAAGGATATCATGTTTGGTAGGGTGGAGGGTCAGTGGGAAAAAGGAAGACCTCCAGTGAGATGGATTGGCAAAGTGGCAGCATCCAAGGGCTCAAACGTGACAATGATAGTAAACTTGGCCCAGCATCGGGCAGTGTTTCGTTCTGCTGTGCATAAGGTCACTATGAGTTGGCACTGAATCGATGGCACTTAACATCAACAACAAGAGGGAATATAGGGTCCTGTGGTGGCACTGTAGGAGAAGCATCGGACTTCTAACAGCAAGGTTGGTGGCTCAAACCCACCAGCTACTCCTCAGAATTCCTTAACAGGGTTTCTATAAGTCTAAATCAACTTAGAACTTAACAACAACAATGGGAGGAAGATGAAGGTTTAGTGGTTGAATTCTTGCCTTCAATACAGAAGACCCAGGTGCAGTTCCCAGCCAATGCACCTCAAGTGCCTACCACTCCATCCAACAGTGGAGTCTTGTGTGTTGTGGAGCTTCCAGACTAAGTATACAAAGAAAGACTGTTGATGTACTTCCACAAAATCCATCAATGGAAACCCTTCCACAAAATCAGTCAATAGGATCACAAAGATCCAATTCCCTTGTGCATGGGATCACCATGAGTCAGCAGTCATGCTGAAGGAGAAGATGATAGATGACTACACAAAAGGATGCTATAATAACATATAATTGAGAGTGAAATCAAAGACTGAGGTTAGTCACTATATAGGCAAACCATGACTTCTCGCCCAGCTTCCAAATCTAAGTCAGTTTGTGATGGAGTGCATTGATTGAAGAGGACACCAAGACTCTCTGAGGAAGGCCCTTCTAGATTCCAGTACAACTATATGCAGTAAACGTTCTTCCAGTTCTTTAACCATGTGATCTGCAGCTACTAAACAGGCAATTTTACTTTGGGCAAAGGGGAATATTCAGACCTTTTGAGGAACATTTCAAAAGTGTCTAAGCTGTCCTTGAGTTTAGAGTAATTGCAGTGCCACTGTAGCTCAGTTAATAGAGGATGTTGGAACCAGATGGTAAATGAAGTATGGTCTGAGCCTGGGAGTCCGAACATCCTACCTCTTAGGGTAATTTGCTTGTGTATTTTGGATCTGCTTGAGCTTGGTTTTGAATGCTTCCCTTCCATCCTTTAATAAATAGGTACCTGCTGTGTCCGCCCAACTTTATAACTAGGTAAATCCAGTAACCCTAAATTCATGAGGGGTAGCTCAAGTTGAAGAGTCTTTTGGAGCCCTGTGGCCAGATACTCAGTCTCTACTAGGCCCAAGTAGTAAATTGTTGTTGCTGTTGTTAAGTGCCGTCGAGTCAGTTCCGACCCATAGCAACCCTGCATAGGGCTTCCAAGGAGCAGCTGGTGAGCTTGAGCCACCGACCTTGAAGTTCAAACAGTTTTGCAGTCTGGCGCATTAACCCACAGTGCCACACCAGGACTACAAGCAGTAAATTGTTGTTGTTGTTGTTGTTAAGTACTGTCGAGTCGGTTCCGACCCATAGCAACCCTGTATAGGGTTCCCAAGGAGCGACTGGTGAGCTTGAACCACCGATCTTGTAGTTCAAATGGCTTTGCAGTCTGGCACATTAACTCACAGCGCCACACCAGAACTCCAAGTAGTAAATTAGGAGCTGTTTTATAAGCAAAGAGTGGTACTTTACCACAAACAGCATAGACTGTTCAAAACTCATAAGGTTCTCAATGGTAACAGTCCTACAGGGAGTTGTCAGAAATGCTGATTAACGATCTTAACCATCATAGACCATTTTAGCACTGTAGAGTTTGCAGATATGGCCCAAGTATCAGAGAAACTTACACTAGAGTGTGGATCCACTGCAGAGCTCTCTCTTGTTTGAAGCTTCATTTGCAAATGAAAGATTTCTGAGTTTCTTGATAAATTGATCATAGCAGTGTAACACTGCTTCCAGAATCCAAAATGACCCAATAGATATTGAGCTTCTTTATTAGTGGTAGTAGAAATGAGGTACAACACATTTTTGTTTATTCCAGAAAGGAATAATGCCCAAGACATCTGAACTCAGAAAACTTTACTAATGTGATAGGTCTATGAATCTTTTGGGGATTTTTTATATATAACTTTATATTGTGATTATAATGAAAGTTTACAGCACAAATTGGTTTTCCATTCAACAACTCATACACGTTTTGTTTCATGACATTGACTGCAGTCCACACTATGTAACAGCAATCTCCTGGTGTCTGATCTCATCTGATCTCAGAAGCTAAGCAGGGTTAGGCCAGGTTAGTACTCGGAGGGGAGGTCTATGAATCTTCATGAGGATTTTCTCCCACTTTGTGACATGCAGGTATTTTACCAGAGCTTTAGCGTACTTGCTGTTTCCTGCTCCTCGAGGTCAATTATCATGATACGTTGTTGTTGTTGTTAAGTGCTGTTGAGTCAGGTTCCAACTCATTGTGACCCTGCATAGCATTTCTGAAGAGCAGCTGGTAGGTTTGAACTGCTGACCTTCTGGTTCAAGC
This sequence comes from Chrysochloris asiatica, assembly GCF_000296735.1. Classification (NCBI taxonomy): domain Eukaryota; kingdom Metazoa; phylum Chordata; class Mammalia; order Afrosoricida; family Chrysochloridae; genus Chrysochloris; species Chrysochloris asiatica. The sequence continues at coordinate 1,145,288 of NW_006408651.1, forward strand.
TGACCTTGCACTCCAGTACTTTATCCTATAGTGTCATGCCAAGATGACATCAGTATCATCAATAAATCCATCAATATTCAAATTGACTTATAACCTGGATATGAGTTTGCCATCTCTGCCTTCAGGACCTCTGGCAGCCTGGTATTTTATATCCTATCATTTGAGGACTTACAGAATGCTTTAACCATCAACATGGGAGCCCACAGAAGTCTCTAATTAAAGGACTACTTTTATTACAACAAAAAGACGTGACAGTGAACTCCTGACCACTCTCATGAGATTCGTTGGTTGTATCATCATCAAAAAGCAGACAGCTGTTGAAGGATTCACCATGAAACAACTGGGGATCTCTTTTAGGGTTGAGTGATGCCTTCTGGGATGCACTATAGTCTTTGAACTAAAGGGTTATATATGGAACTGTGTCTCCAATCATCAAATACAGCGATTTGGGGAGCAAAGAACGAAATCTGGAATGGCTCCTCTCACTGTCCTACCTGGATGTCTACTTGTGGAATCTGTACTGCATAAACCTGCAGCTTTTGGCTCTACCAGGATGCAACCCTGGTTCTCAGAGATGGAAACTTCCTCCGGAGGAAACAGTAAGAATGTCTCAGTACTGGAAGTTTTGACTAAAACTTGGCCACTTTGAGCTTCTCGTACTAGTACCCCAGCAGGAGCTACTGTAGTTGCTGGGATAATTGTAGCTGATTATCATGAACAGCAATCGGCTCTCATTACCATGAGAAGTTAGGCTTACTACTACACAATTAGACAACGAGAAGTATGTCTGAATCCCAGAAGAAGCATTTTTAAATTTCCAGACCCCTTAATACTGTTAATGGACAATTATAGCAATTGCAACCCAATAAAGAAAGGTAACTAAGGGTTCAATCTCCTTGGGGAGGAAGGTTCAGGAAACTTCATTAGGGCATTAGGTCTTTTAGGAGTTAAGGTGGGTTATCGTCTTTATGGGGACTAAAAATCTGACTGGGCTTGTGAGTCTCCCCTGAAGAGAAAATATGAACATCTTAGTCACATACTTCAAAAAAGTATCCATTGAAAACTACATAAATAACAGCAGAATACTGACCAGTATAGTGTTGGAAGATGGAAGGCACACAAAATCTGACACACTGGCCATAAAAATGAGCTCAAACATATCAAAGATCATGCTCAGGACCAGGCAGTGTTATATGCTATTATACAGAAGGTCACCATGAGTTGAAGCCAAAGCAACAGCAACTAACAATAATCACACCTACACACACACACAATGAGGGCTCAATATTATAGTATAAAACTGTATACAAAATGGTAGGGTGTGATTACGTCTGATTGGTGTAGAGCATAAGCTATATATTTACTACATCTTATTTGGAGTCCTGGTGTGGCGCTGTGGGTTAATGCGCCAGACTGCAAAGCTGTTTGAACTGCAAGGTCGGCGGTTCAAGTTCATCAGCTACTCCTTGGAAACCCTATACAGGGTCGCTATGGGTCGGAATCAACTCAGTGGCACTTAACAACAGCAACAATTTGTTTCCTAAGATTCTCTCAACTTCACTTGCCCCCTAGAACCTCAGTTGGCTGTTCTGTCAGAGGCATCACTTTACCTTGAGTCTGTGGTTCTGCTACCTGAGCCCTGTGAACCATGCACCCAGAGTTTTGCACTTCTCCCTCTACTTCCAGATTAGATGAAATACCACACCACAGAATGAGGGATCTGGCTTCTTAAGTAGCTATCAATGAGGCCCAATGATGCATCCAGAAGTGCAAAGTAGTTAACTCCTTATGAGGTGAACTTTAAACAATGGGAGATGAAGAAACCAAGCATAAATTTTCTCTCTACATATGAAGAATTTATTGTAGGCATGGTTTCTGGGTAATCTATGGGAAAATGTCCTAGTTAGTGGTATAGTGTGTCTTGTTCTTCCGGTTTTTGTGAGAGTCAATGGCAGCACCTCTACCTAACTTCACTTCAGTGATGTCATCTTCAGAGCTTGAAGTTTGAAATCAGCCATGGTAGGATTAGTTACACCATGCAGGTAGGATTGGCAGACAATAAAAATCAGGCCTCTACCTCAGTTGCTACTCATTTACTCAGTAGACCACTGGACCTCTAGGCATACCCACTGAATTGATTTGCTGAGTCTTGTCATAGCTCATCATGAAACAGTGACCATAACCACCATGCTTCTCTGCTCCTTTCCCTTTCACTCTGCTCTGACTGCCATAGTGTGCCACTTCCCAATAAATTATCAGCATTTAATCTCTACCAACAACAAAAATCTCTACCTCAGACTCTGTTTTCTAGGAAACACGCACCAAGACAGGAGTTAAATAGAGTTAAGTAAAAGCATTTCAGGTTTTTGTGAAGACTAGATAATGTAGTACGTAAAACTCACATGCACACTACAGAAACTGTTGTTGTTGTTCAGTGAAGTCGAATTGGTTCTAACTCATGGAGATCTACATAGGGTTTCCAAGGAAAGGCTGTTGAGTTTGAACCACCGACCTTGTGATTCAAACTTACCTTGTGGTCTGGGGCATTATCCTGCAGTGCCACACCAAATTAGATGGAAACTGCTTAACAGCCATATACTCATTTTAGAACAAGAGTAAAGAAGATTTTGGTGGGATTTAATTTAGAGAAGTGAAAGTAGGAAATATTCTAGGCTGATGATTTTACTCCAGTTAAAATGGTTGGCTTGGATTCAAGGGTGAAGTTCTGATGTGGCACTTTGGAATAAAGCACTGGACCATAAGGTCAGTCTGAACCACAAGGTTGGAGGTTCAAACTCAGCAGCTGCTCCTGGGAGACCCTATACAAGGTTGCTATGAGTTGGAACTGACTCCACAGCACCCACAGGACAATAACAACAACAAATCCTTGTGTGAAGTCTTGGTGTAGTGCTGTAGTATAAGCGCTGGACTGTTGTCCACAAGGCAGGGGGTTCAAGCCCACCACCTGCTCCTTGGAAACCCTATACAGGGTTGCTGCAAGTTGGAACTGCCTATATGGGACTTAACAACAACAATAACACAATAGACTGACTGCTAAGAAGAATGGTGGCTTTATAGGTCAGGCACTGGACTTTGAGCCACAAGATCAGTGGTTTGACAGAAAGATGAGACTTTTTGATGCCGCAAATATTTACAGCCTCAGAAACCTTCCACAGGGTGGCTAAGTTGGAATCAACTTGATGCAGTGGATTTGGGGTTAAATGGACTGTTAGCCAAAAGACTGCTGGTTTGAACCCCCAGCCACTCTGCAGGAGAAAGACATGGCAGTCTGATTCTGTAGCAATTCAACAGTACTAACAATGACAGTAACAACAGTCGACTCTTAAGGAGCACTGGTGGTGGTGTAGGATAAGCACTGAACTGTGAATCACAAGGTTGGTAGTCCAAACCCACCATCTGTTCCATGGGAGAAGGATGAGTCAAAAATGTATAGTTCTGGAAACCCTATATAAGGTTGCTTTGAGTCAAAATTCACTAAATGCTGATGCCGCAAATATTTATAGCCTCACAAACCTTCCACAGGGTGGCTAAGTTGGGATCAACTTGATGGCATTGGGTTTGGGGGTTAATTGACTGCTAGCCAAAAGGTTGGTAATTTGAACCCACCAGCCACTCTGTAGTAGTAAGACATGGCAGTGTGCTTCTGTAAAGATTTAGAGTCTTGGAAATCCTATGGCACAGTTCTGCTCTGTGATTGGGACACTATGAATTGGAATTGAGTTGATAGCATACTCAATATAGTCCGTATATGGTATAAAATGCTTGCACTGAACTATTTACATAAAGTTGGCAGTTCAAATCCACCCAGTAGCACCACAGAAGAAAGGCTAAGTGATCTGATTCTGTAAAGATTGTTGTTGTTGTTGTTAAGTGCCATCGAGTCGATCCCGACCCATAGCAAACCTGTGTAGGGTTTCCGAGGAGCAGCTGGTGAGCTTGAACTGCCAACCTTGCAGTTCAAACAGCTTTGCAGTCTGGCTCGTTAACCCACAGCACCACACCAGGACCAAGAAAACCCTAAGGAGCAGTTGTACTGTGAGAAACCAGAAGCAAAACCAGAAGTGTAGATAAGGGCAAAAAAGCAAAAAAATAAACATGAAGGAATGAGAAACTTCGAAAGCAAAATTTTCAGAATTGATCTCCAAAGCATATAAAAGCAAGCACTAAATGCTATGTAGATTAACCTTCATATTTATTCTTCTGTTGTTACTGGAGACTTTTTGTTGTTCCATAACAAAGCCTCAAGTTCCTGGAAGACACTAAGCTCAAATACTCATAAGGATTTTCTCCTCAATTGGATCAGGTTACATACAGATCAAATATCACCTTCTTAGAAATGATAACCCAAATTGTCCTACCTAGAATAGGTCAAACCTTTCTATTCTCTTTTTTTTAATGTTTTATTGTGAATTATGTGATAGTTTACATGGGAGAACATTAGCTTTACATTCATCCTATCAGATATGGTTTCATTGTCATCGTTACAATCCCCTCCATGCATCATCAACCAAACAAAGGGTACACCCTGCAAGCCTGGCTCCCCAGTCCTCAGCACACAGCCCCTCTCCCTCTCTGGGTCTAAAGTCCCCAGCCTTTCCATCTCTCCATGTCATCGTCTCTGCCTCCATCTCTGGCGTCACTGCTTCTCTGGGTAGGGTCCCACTCTCCGCTCTTCTCCCTTGATGGCCCCAGGGACCTCCGCTCCTAGAGTGCAAAGTTAATCACTCCCTCCTTTTGCTACAGAACCTCTACCTTTACAGTCCCAAGCCTCACAATCAGTCCTGATAACAATTATTCACTATTGTATCACAAGACCCATCCGCATCTCCTTTCATCAGCCCTGCCTAGACACATTGGATACTACTCAGTAGAGATTCTACCTTCCTCCATGCCGTCTGGATCTAGGTTCCCTCTTGAAAGCTTGTAAGCCAGTCACTTCTTGCCTTTGTAGCCACTCCCGCACTCCCCCCCCATTTTAGGTAGCCAATGTCCAAGTTGCCCATCCCTGTCTATTCTGTATATGGAGTGGGTGGGAATGATCCTTGCTGCAAAGATTTGTTTCCTCTTTAGCTTCATCAAATTATATCAGATTACTCTTTTTTTCCTCTTCTTTCTTCTTCTAGTTGAGCTCTGATCATCCAGTCATTGAAGCCAGGTCAAGTGGGTATTATCTGCAAGTGTGGGTTTCTTATGCATATGCCCTCTCTTCTTATCAGCTGGACACTTCCCTCTCCACTCTAGTCCTCTGTGGCTATGTCACTGACTCTAGACCCAAGAGTCCCCAGGTCTTGCCACACTGCTGGCCAACCAGGTCTCCACCAGGGCTTGTAGGATTCCACTAAACATTGTAGTGAACATTCATTGAACTGAACATTCATTGCTGTTTTTCCCTCACTTCCCCTTGACGGTGATGAACATGGTCACCAATCAGAGTGTGTATTTCCACTGAGTCTTAGTCTTAGAAGGAGATTTACCCTGAGGGGACCCAACCACTTGCCTTGATGTCTCCTGGGCAAGCAACTTGCTTGTTCTTGTAATAATCAGTCAATCTGCCTATATTGTGTTATATTTTTCCTGTTGGTCTGTCTTTCAAGAAGTATCTTCTGATCTTCTAGCCACTCAAGGCTGGTCTGCTTGTCCTTTCAAGTGGAGATTTCCCACCTCAGAAGATTCTGGATGCTGTTCAGGATTCCATTGTTCAATATGGTCTTATGTAATGCAGAGGCTCCCCAGGAAGCCTCCTTCACTGGGCACGGTGTAGCCCCATTTTAGGTATTCCAATCAGTCAAATCTCTCTATTCTCTTAACTAGCTTAATTTTTCTTCATAATACTTACCACAACATGGCATTATTTTATTTACTTGTTTATTTGTTTATTGCATGTTTCCCATGACGGTGGAGACAATAAGTGTGACTCTCTGCAGCATATGTAACAGTGCCTAACACACAATAGACCTTTTTAAAACATTTGTACAGTAAATGAATAAACTAATTACTTGAAAACCAGGTGTGTATCTAGCTCTCTGCTAGGAAGAGATCATGATGTTAAAGGTGTAATTCCAACTTTTGAGCAACTTACAGTTTCACTGAACAGATAAGACTTACACAAACAGAAAACACCGGAATTCAGCGTGTTGTACATTCCATATTATGACAATTAAAAATGCAGCTCTTTATCCTTATTTTGAGTTATGTCCCTTTAGTAAATGAAACTCCCAAAGCTTTACTTCATTCAAGTCATTGTGGTTAACTCTACTTAGAGAAGGCGGTTCTTCACCAGTTGCATTTTAAGTGCCTTCCAATCTGACAGGTTCATCATCTGGCACTATATCAGACAATACTCGGGTGCTCTTCATTGTGTTTTAATATTCAATATTCTGGTGCTGACAGTGTTCTACTGCTATTCATAAGTTTTTCCATGACTATGAGAAAGATGAGGCTTTCTACTCCCGTAAGGATTTACACCCTCGGAAACCCTGTACAGTGTCGCTATGGGTCGGAACCGACTCGACGGCACGTAACAACAACAACAACATTCAAAAGTAGTCCATCTCTCCTTCCTAGTCTGTCTTAGTTTGGAGGCTCAGCTGAAACCTGTCCATCATGGGTGACCCTATTGGTATATAAAGTACTGGTGACAAAGCTTCTAGTATCATAACAGCATGCAAGGCACCACATTATGATAAACTGATACATGAGTGCTGTAGTTTATTATGTAATCTATGCCAAATAAATTATGAGTATTACACTTGGAAAGTGTTCAAAGAGTTCAGACAAGAGAGAACTCTGTGAATTGGAGAAACCAGAGAGATTTTAGGGAGAGGCTGTATTTAATCTGGTTTGACATAGAGGGTTGTTGTTGTTGTTGTTATGTGCCGTGGAATCGGTTCCGAGTCATAGCGACCATGCACAGGGTTTCCGAGGCTGTTAATCTTTACGGGAGCAGAATGCCTCATCTTCCTCCCGCGGAGCAGCTGGTAGTTTCAAACTGCTGACCTTGCGGTTCCCAGCCCGATTCGTAACCACTACGCTACCAGAACCCCTGACATAGAGGGTAGGAGATAGAATTGTTTTGATACTTCTCCTATGAAGTCACCATTGTTCAATATGTTGTTATCTAAGGAAGAAACTCATTGTACCCACAAAATATTTATTTGTCTTTATGGTACACAATATACAAAAAAGTCATGTGGGAAAGTGGACATGAGTTTATGTTGATGCTTAAGCAGCTATATGTTATATTGATTGGTTTAAAGTCACTTGAAGAAAACTAAGTGTTGAACTATGTCGGTATATCACTATTGTTGTTATTAGGTGCTGTCAATTTGTAGTGAGCCAATGCACAACACAACAAAACACTGCCTGTTCCTATACCAACATTACAATACTTGCTACACTTGAGTCCATTGCTACTGCTACTGTGCCAATCCATCTCATTGGAGGTCTTCCTCTTTTTACCCTCTATTTACCAAGCATGATGTTCTTCTCTAGGGACGGGTCCCTCTTGATAATATATTCAAAATATAAAGACACAAAGTCTGGCCATCCTAGCTCTGAAGGAGCATTTTGGCTATACTTCTTCCAATATAGGTGTGTTATTCTTTTGGCAGTCCATGGTACTTTTAATATTCCCCTCTATCACCATAACTCAAATGTGTTAGTTGTTCTACTGTCTTTTTTATTCATTGTCAAACGTCATATGCATGTGAAATGGGTCAGGAGCACCTTAGTCCTCAAAATGACATTTTTGTTCTTCAACATTTTAAAGAGGTTTTCTCCATCAGATTTGCTTAATGCAATACTTAATTTCATATATTGACTGCAGCTTTATTGAGTGTTGATGGTTGATCCTGGCAAAATGAAGTCTTGTGCAATTTCAATCTTTTCTCCATTTATATCGATGTTGTTTATTGAAGCAGGAGTCTATTCACAGATGACATCACTCATCCAACACTTTTTCTCCCTTGAGCTGATGCATTGATGTACGTGAGGCCAGGAACTTTTCTTCTTGCAGAATCAGTGGTAGGATCATGTCCTGATAAGAAGCACTTGGAGGATTATGTTGTTCTCACAACATTAGAATAGATGAAACTAGAAAAGTGATTTATTTCTCAAACAATTGTTTTTCTTTGCCCAAATCCATATGACAAATAACTAACTTTCTATAGGATATTAGTTGAACATGGACCCATGTTCCTTCCGATACTTATAAGACCATTCTGGAAATTTTTCAGAGGTGAAGCATTCTGAGAGAAAACTCAAATTTCTTCTTTTGATTTAGAAAAACCTATTAAAGATTTTTGTAAAAAGGTATTTGCAGAAACATGGTGATGACAAAAGTATTTCTAAGAGGAACAAGAAGCCAGTAAGAACAAGTTGAAAAAACATGGTAAACTAAAGTTATTCATGGAGGAGAAGCCAATCAGATTATTGCAATCAAAGGTTTCAGAGAAATTGCACCTAGCACTATAAAAAGAGGAATAAATACAGTAGAAGTGTTGAGTGCTGAATAAATAAACCTCTGAAAGAATGGACAAATCTTAGACAATTTTATTAATATTGGCTAATGCATAAGAATTTGCAAAGTTCTAGATTTCTGACTCCAAAAAGATTTGCAGACTGAGATCACTGAATTATGTAATTTCCCTGCTCTATTCACTGAAAGAGTATTCCTGCTTGAGGCCAGAAAGATTAATGTTACTTTCTTGGTAAGACACCAAGAAACACTCTTGATGTCTTTATAGCAAAGCAAAACAACACTCTAAATGTACAAGCAACATTGCTCCAGGAAACACAAATGTGTTCTTCAGAGCCAAATAGTAATCCTAATTTAATGAACATCTCGAGTTTGCTGAGCCCACTGGGAAATGAAGGAGTCTTCTGGGGATGCCTGAAAGTGAATGGTGCCAATTTATTAGGCAGCTTTTTATTTAGGAGGAAATTTAAATGCTTGGAACACTTGATCAAAAGATTCAACAGTTCCCTCAAAATTTTGTTATCCAAGATTGTCTCTTAGATGCTGGAAAAAGAGGAAATAATTATCTATATATTAAACATCCTTGCCCTGCTTCCAGGCAGCTAGTCATCTCTTTAAAACTTAAGATCTGCTTGTTTCAACAACCAAGATTCCTGTGCACAGTTAAAACTGGAGCAACATTAGATTCATTCATTAATTCCATCATTCCTTATTTATTATCTATCATGCCATCTAGATGCTGGAGAGATAGGTTCACATGTAACTTGTCAAGTGAGAGTAAATCAAAACTTACAAACAGAGAAACAATCCAGTTGCTATTGATTTGATTCTGTCTCATAGTGACACCATGTGGGCAGACTAAAACTGTGCTCCACAGGGTTTTTATGATTGTGAATTTTCAGACTTTTCTTCCTAGGCACCTCTGGTTGGATCCAAACCTCTAATTTTTGGTTAGAAGCCAGCTACTTATGTATTTGTGCTACCCAATAAGAATGTTGGTGTTGTTAAGTGCCATTGAGTCGGTTCCAACCCATAGTGACCCTGTAGAGGGTTTCCAAGGAGCAGCTGGTGAGCTTGAACCACCAACCTTGCAGTTCAAATGACATTGCAGTCTGATGCATTAGCCCACAGCACCACACCAGGACTCTCCAGTAAGAATAGGGTTGTTTTAAAGGTATAACCAGAGGACTGTGGGAGCACAGAGAAGAAAATGCCTAAATCAGCCCAAGGTATTAGAAATACTTGACAGATGAACCTTTCAAAGACCGTTTTAGTAGAGAATTACATTCTATAAGGTAAAACCCAGAAAATTTAAAACAAGCAACATTCTCTGAAGTATTTTTGTTTTCGTAGTAATGCAGCCATGAGGCTTAATGAGCATGCCCTAGTCAGGAGCCTGAGTTAAGGTGAATGTCATTATTCAGACATCTCTTCCTGATCCCTCTGATGCCAGCATCCATGTTTTCTCCTTCTTGGTCCTTTCAATAATAGTCATAGTGGTTTTAGCTAGATAGGAAATACACTCTCAAAGTTGCATTGAACTCTGTCTATCCACCTTTACTCTACTTTGGTCAACAATCAGCATTCATGTAAGCAGCAGTGAAGGAATCACATCATGTATTACATTGGGGAAATCTGCAAAAGATGTTTTACATTGGCAGGATAAATTGAGAAAAATTATATAACGTGAATGTTGTTGTTCAGTGCCATCGGGTTGCTTCCAACCCACAGTGACCCTGTATAGGTTTTCTGAGGAGCAGCTTGAACTGCTGACCTAGCGCGGTTCAAACCAACTTTGCAGTCTAGTGCATTAACACACAGCACCACACCAGGACTCCACATGTGAATGTTGTTGTTATTAAATGCCGTCGAGCCGGTTCCGACCCATAGTGACCGTGTATAGGGTTTCCAAGGAGTAGCTGGTAAGCTTGAACCGCCAACATTACAGTTCAAACGGCTTTGCAGTCTGGCGCATTAACCCACAGCACCACACCAGGACTCCACAACGTGAATAGGGTCAGAAAATATGTAACTCTTTATGAAAATTTCCTTCTGGAAACTGGACTTGAGATATTTTATTGCCTATTCCCAAAGTTCCAGTAACCATGATGAGATCAATTAATTTTCCTAAGATTCAGTGAAACTAAGTGGGTCCTCTTTTCATTACATTACTCTGGATCTCAAGGAGGCCATGACCTAGTTGATTCCTAGTAGCTCTAGGTGCCATTTACTTTACGTAACAAGTGATCCGTGGACACCATGATGCAGAAGGAAGAAGTTGGTAGAGGAGTTAAGGAATAGGATTTACTTCCTTAACATTATATTAGATGGACTCCTAGTGCAGTGCTGTAGGGTCGGCAGTTCAAACCCACCAGCTGCCCCTCAGAAACCCTATACAGGATTGCTATGAGTTGAAATCAATTTGACAGCACTGAACAACAATTATTAAATCGCCCTTAACAAATTGTCATGGACTTGGTAGCTCAAGACAACAGAAATGTGTTTTCATGTACTTCTAAAAGCCAGAAGACCCAAATCTAGCTATCAGCAGAGTCACCTTCTGAATCCTTTAATGGAGAAATCATCTTTTCCCCTTTTCAGATTCTGATGTGTTGTTTTTTAGCATTTCTCTTGGCTGTATCACTTCAGTCTCTGACTCCATGGTCACATTACATCCTCCTCTTTTGTTCTTAGGTTTTTTTCTGACTTATGTAAAGACACTTGTTACTGGATTTAGGACCCACCAGGAGTCCTGATACAGCTTTGAAGGATAAGCACTGGACTTCTAATAGAAAGGTCAGTGGTACAAGTTCATTGGCTGCTCCTTGGAAACCCTATACAGGGCTGCTGAGTTGGAAATGACTCTAAGGCACTTAATGACAACAGGGTAATCTAGTATCCTTAAATTCATCTTCAAAGATCCTTTCTCCAAATAAAGTAAAATCACAGGTTCCAGGAATTTAGACATCTCTGTGTCCTGGTGTGGCACCATAGGATAAGCACCTGACTTCAGGGTCGGTTTGAACTGTGAGGTAAGTGGTTCAGACTCACCAGCAGCTTCTGGGAAACCTTACACAGGATCGCTATGAGTCAGAACTAACTCAATGGCACACAACAACAGCAACAACATATATCTTTGGGGGTAAACTATGGATCAGGTTATTTTCTATGTACATTTTTAAGATATATCATTTCAATTTCAAATTTTGGAAATCTGTGTTCTCGGCACAGCTCTGCCCCCACCACCTGTGTTGTCTTGGGTCAATCATCTCATCTGTCTGGGTTCCAGTTTCTTCATTTGTAAGATGATGGGCTGAATGAGATCATCTCTATTGCTGCTGGCAGGTTTTACCTTTCAGTGATTCTAAGCAGAGGGCTGACCTCTCTTGCAGTGCAGAAGGCACTATTAAGTAGTTCTCCATGTTACCATTGCATCCAAAAATGTGCAATGTGCTCATAGTCCCTGCTCAGTGTCCTGGACTGACAGAAAACTCATCTTTGCTCCTTGACCCCAGTCCCACCCATATCAACATGGAATCTGAGTCCCCACTGCAAACATTCCCCACCACTGGGCTACATATGACCTGACAATTTTTATTTTGACTTAATGCTTTCATGCTCTGTACTTCTGGCAATACAGACCCAGGGCAATGTGGTAAATCTTGAATTGTATTTCTATAGCAAGGAAACTATATTTATAAAATTTTCTTTTTATAATGACCAGCATAGCACACAATAAAACTATGTCATGATCTATCATGATAGTTAATATTCAATTTTTCTATTAAGTGAATGAAAATAACAGTAGAGATATGTTATTATTGTTGTATGCCTCATAGAGTTTCCTAGACTGTAATCTTTATGGGAGCAGATCACCAGACAAGTGAGCTCGAGTAGCCCACTCTATCATGAGTAGTCAAATGCTTAGCCGGCATGCCACCAGGGCTCCTTAGTAGAAATATAGAGAAATGAAGCTTAACTGAATTTGCTTCAATTCTACATTCTCACTGATCCCCTACAATTTCCTAGGTCAGCAGTTCAAACTCACCAGCCATTCCTTGGAAATCCAATACAGGGTTGCTATGAGTCAAAATCAACTCAAAGACACTTTCACAACATGCTGCATAAAAAACAGGCCTAGCGGCACTATGGGGTAAGCATTGGCCTGCTAACTGCAAGATGACAGTTCAAAACCCACAGCACTCCATGGGAGAAAGATGAGGCTGTTTCTGTAAAGATTTACAGTCTTGTTAACTCTGTAAGGGTCACTATGCATCAGAACTGACTCAGTGGCAGTGAATGAGAGACAAGTATAAGGCACACCAGTGGTGCGGTGAGTTAGGCATTGAGCTGCTAATCTTGAGGTTGGCAGTTCAAACCCCCAGCTGCTCCATAGGTGGAAAAATGAAGCTATCTGCTCCTATAAAGATTTCCAGTCTTGAATACCCTAGGGAGAAGTTCAGCTCTGTCCCACAGGGTTGCTGTGAGTTGGAATACACTTGACAACAATGGGTTTAGTTTTGTTTGTTTGATTGATTCTAAGTATGTGTGAGAAAGATATGGCAGTTTGTTTCTGTAAAAATTTACAGTCTTGGAAACCTGTTTTGCTTTGGCCTGTAGAGTTCCTATGAGTTGGAATGAACTCAAGGGCAGTAGGGTTTGGGGTTTTTGTACTAGGGATTAGGAATGCAGATGAACATAAGGCCCAGTCTTGGTTTGTATACACTCACTTTCTAAAGGACTTTAAAAAAAAATGTGTGTGCCCAAGCCCTGGCACTCACCTAGGTGAAATTGAAGAAAGGTCTGCAAAATAGCCCCTAACAGGGATGAACCTGGAGACTATTTTGCTAAGTGAACTAAATCAATCACAAAAAGAAAAGTAGCATATGAGACCAGTATTGTAAAAAGTCAAGAACAAGTTTTCACATTAAAAGAAACATTTGATGGTTACTAGGGGAATTACTGCCTAGAGGGTTGTTGTTAAATGCTGTCTAGTCAGCTTCGACTCATAATGACCATGCATAGAGTTTCCTAGGAGCAGCTGATGGGTTTAAACCATCGATCTGTGGTTCATGGTCTGATCTAGTGCTGATTCTACAGAGCCACAACAGAAGTTACGAGGGTACACACTTATTAACTTGGGTGAAAGAAAAGGTAATATACAATAAGAGAGAACATATACAATATCATTTTGATCCATGAATTGGTGCATAAAGTCTACTGTTTTGCTCTGAAAAAAAATTTTTTAATGTTAGTTCTTAATAAAAATAAAATAGCAAATTGAATCAGGCATATAACTGTGGAGAAGGAGCAAGACACAGAGCCAAAGATTGTTGGCTCCCTTGCTAAATCATGAGAAAGGAGATGCCAGTTGCACTGCCACAGAAACCCCAGAGGGTACAACTACTCGTGACCAGCAAGGGATTAATGGTGCATTTAAATTGTTCTCACCAGAGGTTATGTATGCCGAGAACCTCAGTGGAGGCCTGAGCTGCCCAGGACCTGATGACAAACTCCAAAGTCCCCTTATATTTTTCAGAAGGGAGGCTAGGAAGCGTCCAATGCTGTTGAGGTAAATGATCAGTTTAGGCATGTGATCCAGAAGGCCTTGGGTCCCATGAGGGCAAAACTTGGGGTCCATAATTGCTTCCAAGGAAATCTATCCCCTGGCTGGATGTGGGCTGTGAGCAGGCACTTGGTTCAGTGGATTCCACCCTACAAGGAGGGAATTCATCACCATACTAACTAAACAGGGGGAACAAGGACACTGCTAAGTACGCCAAACATCTCCACAAATGTCAGAGTTAGTGGTGACGTTGGTGAACTCATATGCAGCCCCAGATAACATGTTCTCAAATTCCCCAGCAGACAGTTTGGCCTGCTTGGCAGCTTACTCATAAGAGACCCAGAAATACGTAATCTGTTCAACTAAGCAAGCCCCAAAATGATATTCACAGTGGAAAGAATTCCCTGTGTAGACTGACAGCTTTTTCTTGTCTGGAAATGGAAGGAGCATTGTTACCTAGAAACAGCTTGTGTGGAGGAAAGCCAGTAAGGCTCAGTTCTGTTTGCAGCGACCACAATTCATCCGGTCATTGTGAGAAATAGGTTGTCTACGGGAAAGCTCAGCATGAAGAGATGCGTTCATGATAGCTCAGGCACCTGGCGAATCAGAGGCTCCAGGTGAATAATAAGAGAAAACCCGTCATGCTGGGTATCAACCTCAAAAAGTGCCAAAGCATGTCAGGGCATGGAAAAACAAAATTATTTAGAATAATAGCTTTCATGTAACACATAGTAGCTGGTCAAGGACTGAACCCACTTCAAATATTCATAGTTGCTTGCTCCTGATGCCATTTTTTTTTTTTTTTTTAAACACTCTTTACAGTTTGAGTACTAAAAGGCTGAAGGTGTACCTGACCCAAGCCTTGGTATTTCCAATAGTCTCACATGCATGTGAAAGTTGGACAGTGAATAAGGAAGACTGTTAAGGTCTTTTGAGTTATGGCATTGGAGAAGAATATTGAAAGTACCATGGGCTGTGAGAAGAACAAATAAATCTGTGTTGGAAGAAGTATAGCCAGAATGCTCCTTATAAGCCAGGATGATGAGACGTTGTCGCTCCTACTTCAGATACAAATCTGGAGGGACCAATCCCTAGTGAAGGACACTATACTTGGTAGGAGGATTGGTGAAGAAGAGGAAGACCCCAAACTAGATGGATTGGCACAGTGGCATCAGCAATGGGCTCAAGCATAACAACAATTGTGAGAATGGTACAAGACTGGACAGCGTTTCTTTCTGTTGTGTATAGGGTTGCTATATAAGTTGGAATCGACTTGATGGCACATAACAATAACAACTACTTGTTTTGGTCAGTAATTCAAATCTACCAGTTGCTCCTGGGAAGAAGGGTGAGGTCTTCTGCTCCAGTAAAGATTTACAGCCTCAGAAAGTTTACACAGCAGAGGTAAGGAAGGTCTGGTCCACAAGCCATGTGGTGGTGGTGGTCTGCTGTGGAGTTGGTTCCAACAGGTAATGACCCTGTATAGGATTTCTGTGGCTATAAATATTTACAGGAGCAGAAAGTCCCATCTTTCTTCCATGGACTGACTGGTAGTTTCCAACTGCTGACCTTCAGGTTAGTAGCCCAACTTGTAACCACTATGCTACTGGATCTCCTTAGGCATCATATTAGGGGTGAGTTAATTCAACGTTTGACCAAATGTAGAAGGCTAATTTTTATGTTGATAAATTGTATGGTCGGCTTATGATATAAATGTTGGCAGTAAAAATTGTTCCCCACACCTGCTACAGGGGTTCTTGTGTGGCGCTGTAGGATAGTACTCAATTGCAAGGTCAGTTTGAACTGCAATGCCAACAGTTCAAACTCCCAGCTACTCCTTTACAGGATCTCTATGAGTCAGACCAACTTGATGGTTTACATCCATCATGATCACTACTTTTCTTTTAAAAAAAGGAAATAAGAAAAGCTTGTGACTGAACCAACTTCAACTCATGGCTACCCCATGTTGTGGAGTAGAGCTGTGTACTATGGGGTTCTCAGTGGCTCACTTATGGGGGATAGGTCACCAAGTCTTTCTTCAAAGGTGCTTCTAGGTGGACTTCAACTTCCAACTTTTCAGTTAGTAGTCGAGTGCATTAAATGCTTATACCACTAAGTACTGTTGTTTGTTGTTATGTGCCGTGAGTCGGTTCCGACTCATAGCGACACTGTACAGGGTTTCCAAGTCTGTAAATCTTTACGGGAGCAGAAAGCCTCATCTTTCTCCCATGGAACATCTGGTAGTTTCAAACTGCTGACCTTGTGGTTCACAGCCCGACTTGTAACCACTACGCTACCAGAGCTCCTTCACTAAATACTGGGGACATGGAAATAGAAATAATAACAATAATAATTATTTTTAAATACTAGTGGCTCAGTGGGAGAAAGATGAAACTTTCTACTCCCCAAAAGATGTACAGTCTTGGAAACCCTATAGAGGGCTGCTGTAAGTTGGAATCAACTTGATGGACGTGCGTTTAGTTTGGTTTGGTTTTCATCCATCCCTACCCAAATGAAGTTTACAGTCTGGAAACAGTTACAGATATTAATCAAAGTGTCATACACAAACATGTTAAATTTCAACTGTAATTGATTTTTAAAGTTTGGGGAGAAACACACACACACAAAAATAACAGATGCATGAGGCCATGAGAGCCCGTGAGAGAGAAATTTGATCAGTATGTGGCCAAAAATTTCTGTGAAAGAGGGTAGCAACTGAGCTGAGAATTGAAGGACAAGTAATTGTTAGGTTGCAATTGTAATCTGCTGATTCCATAATTATTACATAATTACCTCATAATTGTGAACATGGTGGCTGAATTCTGTGTGGCCATTGCAGCAAAGCCCATTGAGACAATTTTGACTCACAGTGACCACACAGAACAGAGCAGATCTACTCTTTACAGGAGCAGACAGCAGCTTATGAGTTTGAACCTTTAACCTTGCAGTTAGCAGCCCAACACTTGACCCACTATGTCAGAAAGGCTCTTTACACAGAGTCCATATAAGAGATGAGTAGACAGCCAGAGGGGCTTAGGAGTTCTGGGAATTGTTCGTGTGTTTTATTTTAACTACAATATGTGATTCCTGCAGAATGATGGAATGGAGTTCATATAGTCATATGATGAGTGTGACCTCCATGAGCTTTCAAATTCTTTATATATTAAGTCAAAAAGTTTCTTCAACATTGAGAAAAGTATGTGAATATTCTTTTTCAATTATAGTGAATATTGTCTTATCACTGTCTTCATCTTCATTTATTGTACACCCAGGCACATTCCTACCTCTGTGCGCTTTTCCCACATCCCTCTTTTTCCACCCCTTTTCACATTCTCTTCCCTCTTTGCTTGGTGCACAAATTCCTGAAAAATGACTCACTTATTTATTCATGCATGGAGCTTTTGATTGTTACTGAACTTCTGAGTCCCTATCATCTGAATCATAGATATTTCAGGAATTTTCTATTGAAAATGGTCTTTAATATTCTTAGACATATTATTAATTCTTCTTGGATCAATTATCAACACTCACAGAAGCAGCAGTCAAGAAATCAAATGAAGTATTGAATTAGACAAATCTGCTGCACAAGACCTTTTTAAAGTGTTGAAGAGCAAAGATGTGAGCTTGAGAACTAAGGTGCACCTAACCCAAGCCATATGTATGCTAAATAACCTCATATGCATATGAAAGCTGGACAGTGAATAACAACGAAGACCATAGAAGAATTGATGCTGTTGAGTTATGATGTTGGAGGAGAATATTGAAAGTGCCACGGGCTGCCAAAAGAACCAATAGATCCATTTTGGAAGAAGTGCAGCCAGAGCGCTCCTTGGAGGCCAAGATGGCCAAACTTTGTCTCTCATACTTCGGACATATTGTCAGAAGGGACCAGTCGCTGCAGAAGGATATCATGTTTGGTAAAGTAGAGGGTCAGAGAAAAAGAGGAAGACCCCCAGTAAGATGGATTGAACAAGTGGCAGCATCAATGGGCTCAAGCATGGCAACAATAGTGAGGTTGACCCAGGATTGGGCAGTGTTTCGTTCTGCTGTGCATAAGGTCACACTATGAGTTGGTACTGATTTGATGGCACCTGACAACAACAGCAAAACAACAGTTTTATTAGAACACAAATTCTCTCCTTGGATAGGCAATTTCTTGTAAATAACATCAATTAGTTTTTTTGTTTTTTGTTTTTTGTGTTTTGCTTTTTAAGCTATGGTGCAGCTAATATTTAATGTCTCTTCTAGTCATAATCTTTGTAAACTCTTTTTTGCTGATGAGTCTGGTTAAGAGGTTAGGCAGGACAAGATGTTGAAGAATTACACGATTCAGTTGTGAGTGATTATTAATAGACTTAACTGTGAAAATGTGAAACTGTAACTTGTATAAAATGATCCATCTTCAAAGCAGGAAGCAGGGATCTCACTACCATCAAAGAAGAAGAGCCAGGAGTGGAGTGTAGCCTTTAGCCCCCAAGACCTCTGTGCATTGTAACTTCTCAACCCAGGGACAGAAAACTGTGATATTGGAGGAGGAGTAGAGGAGTGGCATAGAGTAGCAGCAACAGAACCCAAGAGTCAGAGCACCAGATAGAGCAATAGCCTTCCCAACCAATGGAGCAAATAGGCTTGTGAGCCTTTGGGCACAAGGCTCATTTGTAGAGTGGGCTACTTCGAAGCACTTAATTGGGAAGCCAGGTTGGCTGACTCATGAAACTAGAGCTTAGTGCTCTCAGGCTCAGGCCTATAGCAGTATCCATTGGGCATGTATCAGCAGCTCTAAAGGAGCTTCTAACGTTGCTCAGGAGAAGAGAGGCCTGGCTAAATGACTGTGGACAAGTGAGAAACTTGGCTGTGGGCACATTTGAGGAGAGTCTGTCCTTACTGAAAGAACTGTGCCCTGAGCATTTTCTGCTGCTGAATTGCAACCTGTTAGTTCCCCTAATAAATCTCATAGCTGTGAGTCTGGGATCTGAGTTCTGTGTGGTCACTGAATTATCAAACCCAGCTGAGCGAAGAGGACTGTGGGCTGTGGGAGGAATGGTTGGTGTCATTTTTTTACAGAGTCCTAGCCCAGAAAAGGGCATTACTTAATACTCTTGTGGCAAAAATGCACAATACATTCTATAAAATATAAATCCTTTTTATTTAAATCCTCTTTACACTGAAGGCAAAGATTCTTACTAATTGATCTAAAGAGTTTCCAATTTGATAGTTTAGAGTCTTCAAAATGCAACTTTGCGGAAATTTTTCTGAATGGACACCAACATGTTAGACATTGGGTGAGGTAAAGAAGGTAAATATTGAAGAAATATAAGAGAAACCCTGAACTATCTAAGGCTTATTTATTGTTAGATACTGCTGAGTTGGCTGTGAATCACAGCAACCCCATGAACAGTAGGACAAAACACCCCCTGGTCTTGGTCCAGCATCACAATCCTTGCTATCCTTGAGAACACTGGTGCAGCCACTGGGTCAGTCCCTCTCACTGACTATCTTCCTCTTTTTCATTGACCCTCTGTTTTGACAAGCATGCCATCCTTCTTCAGGGACTTAGCCCTCCTAATGTCCAAAATACATAAGACTAAGTCTCACCCTCCTTGCTTCTACGGAACTTATGGCTTATACTTGTTTCAAGATAGATTTGTTCATTCTTCTGGCAGTCCATGGTCTATTAAATACTCTTCACTATCACCTTACTTCAAAGGCATCAAGTCTTCTTTGGTCTTCCTTATTGTCTAGTTAAAGAAGAAATACTAAGCCTCACTGATTAATAAATATTTTTGAGAACTGTTGTGGACCGTGTAAGACTGGTCAGAGGTTCGAAGCCCTATAGGCCCGAGTGTAACAAATGAGGCCACTGGCAGTTAATGGCAAATTGCTTTCATCTTAATATTCAGTTATATATATTAAATTAATACACGGAGCCTTTGAAAATCCACAGATAAATGTGATATTTTCCTAAAGCCGAGACTAAAGGTTGCAAGGTTAAACCTTTCTCCAAAGGATTAACTAAAAATATCT
>NW_006408651.1:1166124-1172110 GCF_000296735.1 Chrysochloris asiatica
GCTGTAAATCTTTACAAGAATGGACAGTCTCAACTCTCTCCCAAGGAGTGACTGGTGGGTTTGAACCACTGACCTTGCAGTTGGCTTATACCACAGTGCCACCAGGAAATTTGATACAGTTAGGACTAGCTACTCCATGGTAGAAGGACATAGCATTCAGCTTCCATAAAGATGACAGCTTTGGAACCCTAAGGGAGAATTTTGTCTGCCCTACAGGTGAGTCAGAATCAACTTGATGGCAATGTTTTATGTTTGTCTGTTTTATTATTTGCCAGTGATGAACTGGAAAAAGATCCCACAATTTGCAGAGTTTAGCCTTTAACCAAATCTACATACTGAAAAAAATAATAAGTGAAAATATTTCCATTAATAACTTTCAGTCAAGTGGGTACTTTCTAGCAATGACATTAAATATCAATCCCTTAACTTTGTCACTATGTAGACAAATACCAATTTAATCTAGTTAAAATAAAATCCTCACAACATAGTGATAGCAAATATTTAGTCATAGTTTATAACAATAAACATTATTTTCAAATCACTCAATATAAATGACTTTACAAATACATATCAGAGTTTAAAAATTCAGGTGCTGTATTACCAGGGGATTCCCTGTTTATTAATATGTCTGTTCTTTACAATACCTATATACTGACAGATGAATAATCTAAAATAACTAACATGTACTGGTACCTGCTACATGCCACATTCTGGGCATCGGAACAGCCAAGGTTTATTGAATACCTACAGGTAAAAATATTCTAAGTTTTGCCTTCTTTTCTATAATGCAAGATAGTTTAGTGTTATATGCACTTCCATGTATAAGAAGATGAGAAGGAACATACTTTCTTTTTCAGGCACCATCAAGAAATTGCATATCATATAAGTTTACACTCTATCAGAAAGAATTTCAAAGGAAGCTGAGAAACAGAGTCCTTATTTTTGTTATACAAATTAGGAGTTCTATTATTATCAAAAAAGAAATAATTCATATGACAAACCAGAGACAAACTCCCACACCTGCTTAATGGACTTAATTATTCTTAAATCAGATATTTAATGTTTATAACTCGGTTGCTTAGCTTTGTCCTAGATCTTCCAACTGAACCATTGAATAATATTACCAGCTTTGTTGGGTTAATATTTTCTCTACCCTCATGGGCGTAGTTGTTTGGTTACTAACTCCTCCTGGTATTAAACTAACTTGTTCTTTTGTTGATTTACCCCAGTTTTATTTCAGATAGTTTATGTCTATTTATCTCATTATGACAGTAACACATATTTTCTCATAATCTGGGAAGTAAAGTGACTAGTGCTAGGCTTCATAGCTAATAAATAGAATAATGGTATAATAATGAATAGAGATTTTGACATTACAATTCCAATTTTTGTCCCACTCAGTTATCAGATGATTTAGAAGTACCCTTTGAATCACTGTAGAAGATAATAGGAAGACAAGTAGAATGGTGAATCCTGAGATTCGATCTTCTACAGCATAGCCATTTAGATGGTCCTATTGGAGTCCTGGTGTGGCACTGTGGGCTAATGCGCCAGACTGCAAAGCCATTTGAACTGCAAGGCTGGTGGTTCAAGCTCACCAGCTGCTCCTCGAAAACCCAATGCAAGGTCGCTATGGGCCGGAACCAACTCAGCGGTGCATAACAACAACAATAACAATAATCGTGAGTCTTAGGGTCCCTCTCTTTCCAAATTAAAACCAAATAAGTTGCCTTCAAGTAGATTCTGATTCATGGTGAAGCCAGGTGTGTCAGGGTAGAACTGCGTTCCATAAATTTTTCAGCCGCTGGTTGTTTTGAAATGTAGATTTCAAGGCCTTTCTACTGAGGTTCCTCTGGGTAGACTTGAACCTTCAACCTATCATTTAGGAGCTAAATTGTTACGTTTACACCATCCAGGGACTCCTTCCTTTTTGTTGTGAGGTGCCATTGAGTCAGTTCCAACTCATAATGTTCCTATGCACAACAGAATGAAACACTGCCTGGTCCTGCAACATCCTCATATGTTTGAGGCCATTATTGTAGCGTCCCGTGTCAAATCATCTGGTTAAGAGTATTCCTCATCTTCTCTGGTCCTCTACTTTACCCAACATGTTGTTGTTTCCCAGGAATTATTTACTCCAAATGACATAGCCAAACTACCTGAGATGAATCATTGCCATTCTCTCTTCTAAGGAGCATTCTGACAGTACTTTATGCAAGACAGATGTCCTAGTGTGTCACTGTAGGACAAGCACTTATCTGCTAACCTGAAGGTTAATGGTTCAACCCATCAACTTCTCCAATGAAACTCTACAGAGGCTTCTGATTGTGTGGATAATGACAAGCTATGGATAACATTGTGGAATGAGTATTCCAGAACACTTAATTGTGCTCATGAGGAACCTGCACATAGACCAAGAGGCATTCGTTTGAACAGAACAAAACAACACTGACTGGTTTAAAATCAGGAAAGATGTGTACCAGGGTTGTATTTTTTCTTTTTTTTTACCACACTTATTCAATATGTACGCTGAGCAAATAATCTGAGAAGATAGATTACATGAAGAAAAATGTGACCTCAGGATTGGTGGAAGACTCTTTAACAACCTACAATATGTTGATGATACAACCTTACTTAGTTTGATGACGATCAAAGATCACAATAGGGGTTGCACCTCAATGTAAATAAAAAAAATAAAAATCCTCACCACTTGACCAATAAATAATATCTTTATCAATGGAGAAAAGATTAAAGCTGTCAAATACTTCATTTTGCTTGGATCCATAATCAACATTCATGGAAATATCTGTCAAATCAAACGACATATTGCATTAGGCAAATCTACTGCACAAGACATCTTTAAAGTGTTCAAGAGCAAAACTGTCAGTTTGAGGACTAAGGTGTACCTGACCTAAGTCATGGTATTTTCAATAACTTCATATGAATGTGAAAGTAAATAAGAAAAAACACAGAAGAATTGATGCATTTGAGCTATGGTGTTGGAGGAAAATATTAAAAGTGCCATGAAATTCCAGAAGAATAAACAGACCTGTGTTAGAAGTAGTACAGCTAGAATATTCCATCAGTATGGGTTACAATTTAATGTAAAGAAAACAAAAATCTTCAGGATTTTTGTTTTCAAGACAAGCCAAGAGGCCAGACTTTGTCTCTCACACTTTTGACATATTATCAGGAAGGACCAGTCCCTGGAGAAAGACATCGTGCTTGGTAAAGTGGAGGGTCAGTGAAAAAGAGGGAGATGACCAACAAATGGATTAGTATAGTGGCAACACCAGTGGGCTCAATTATAGCAATTGTGAAGTGGGCAAAGCCGCAGGCAGTATTTTGTTACCTTGTGCATAAACTCCCTATGAGTCGGACTCAACTCGATGGCACTTAACAACAACCAAGAACCAACTTGGTGGCACTTAACAACAACAATGGTATTTACAATATTAATTGCCAACACTATAATTCTAAAAAATCAATTCTCTGCTTTTCATTATTCACTGTCCAGCTTTCACATGCATATGAGGCAATGTGAATATAACAACTTGGGCCAAGCCCACCTTAAAGTGATATCTTTGAATTTTAATACTTTAAAGACCTCTTCTGCACAAGATTTTCCCAATGAGATAGTCGTTGAATTTCTTGACTGCTGCTTCCATGAGCATTGTTGTGGATCGAAGTAAAATGAAATCCTTGACAATTTTATTATTTTCTGTTTATCATGATATTGTCTACGAAGTTGTCTATTTCAGTTGTGAAAATATTTGTTCTCCTTACATTGATATGTAATCCATACTGAAGGCTATATTTCTTTTATCTTCATCAGCAAGGACCTCAAAGCCTCTTGACTTACAGCAAGGGAAGTGTATCTTCTGCATAGTACAGGTTGTTAATGCGCCTTCCTCCAGTCCTAATGCTGTGTTTTTCTTACTACAGAACAGCTTCTCAGATTAATTGCTCAGTATACAGACTGAGGAGTCCTGGTGTGGCACTGCAGGATAATGCATTAGACTGCAAGGTCAGTTTGAACCACAAGGCTGACATTTGAAACTCACCATCCACTCCTCGAAAATCCTATACAATGTCTATGAGTTAGCACTAACTTGATACCACTTAACAACAACAACATACAGATTGAATAAGTACGGTGAAAAGATACAACCTTTCGCACATTTTTCCTGATTTTAAACCATGCAGTATCCTCTGGTTCTGTTCAAATGACTGCTTCTTGGTTTGTGTACAGGTTTTGCATGAGCACAATTCAGTGCTCTGGAAATCCCATTCTTTAAAATGTTATTCATAGTTTGTTATGATCTACTCCATCAAGTGTTTTTGCAAACCACAAGTTAACATCTTTCTGGAATTCTCTGATTTCAATCAAGATCCATCTGACATCAGCAATAGCTCTCCTTCCATACCCTCTTCTGGATCAGCTTGAATTTCTGGCAGCTCCCTGTGGATGTACAACAGTTCTTGAATTATCTCCAGCAATGTTTTTTTCCAGTCTGTGGGCTCCCTTTTAACTCTTTTGGTGAAATCTTTTGATGCACATAATTTTCTCATTTTTAGTGCATCCCAGTCAACTCTTTCATTTTCTGATGTTTGTATGTTGTTTCACAATGTTTGATAGTATATGCATGCCATATATTAGAGTCCTTAAATTTGTCCCTATTATTTCATTGATGAGTTTTATAGTTCTGGTATTAACATTCAGGTCTTTAATTCATGTTGAGTTTGATTTTGTCTAAGGTGTTCTTGTTTCATTTTGCACATTGATTTCTATTTTGCCAGCATCATTTGTTGAAGAGATTATCTCTACCCTATTTAATGTATTTTGGTCCTCTGTCAAAGATCAGTTGACTGTACATGGATGGATTTACTTCTGGGTTCTCCATTTTGTTCCATTGTTGTATGTCTCTATCATTGTAGCAGTACAATGCTGTTTTGACCGTGATAACTGTGTAGCAAGTTTTGAAACCAGAGAGTGAGAGACCTTCAACTTTGTTTTTCATTTTAAGAAGTACTTTGCATAGTCCAGATCTCTTTCTTCTCCATACAAGGTTTGTGATAATTTTTTCTACCTCTTTAAAGAATGTTGTTAGAATCTGAATTGGTATGGCGATGTATCTGTTGATTGCTTTGGGTAGTATTGACATTATCACAATGTTAACTCTTCCTATCCATGAACATAGTATATTCTTCCATTTTTCTATATCTCTTTTGGTTTCTTGTACTAGTGTTTTGTAGTTTTCCTTGTATAGGTCTTTTGTTTCAGTGGTTAGATTTATTCCTAACTATGTCATCCTTTGGGTGGCTATTATAAATTGTATTGTTTTCCTATTTTCATTTCCAGAGCTGCCTTTACTAGTATAGAAGAATCCAACTGATTTTTGTGTATTAATCTTGTACTCTGCTACAGAATCTTCCAGTGAGTTCTAATAATCTTTTTGCTGAGTCTTTGGGATTTTCCACATATAGGATCATATCATATACAAATAGAGAGAATTTACTTCTTTGCCAATTTGGATACCTTTAATATCCCTTTCTTGCCTTATATCTCTGGCTAAAACTTCCAATACAATATTGAATAGGAGTGATAATAAAGGATACCCTTGTCTGGTTCCTGTTCACAAAGGGAATGCTTTCAGTTTCTCTGGGTTGAGTGTGATATCGACTATTGGTTTTGTATATATGTGTTTAATTGTGTTGAGGATGCTATTAGTCTTACTGCAGGATTATTTATAGAATCATATTATCCTTTGTTGCCCTTTAATTTCTGCATAAGGAATTTAGAAAGTCTCCTTAAGGAAAAGAAATACAAAGTAAATGGTATTGAATCAATGCCATATAATATGCAGAAGAGAACTAACAATGAGGCCTCATTCATAATACATCTGTTGTCAGGTGCTATCGAGTTGGTACCGACTCATAGTGACCTTATGCACAGCAGAACAAAACACTGCCCGATCCTGGGCCA
>NW_006408651.1:1172513-1197991 GCF_000296735.1 Chrysochloris asiatica
CTGGTCTAATACTGTAGGATTGGTACTGGACTGCTAACCACAAGGTCAGCAGTTCAAACCCACCAACTGCTTCTCAGAAACTCTATATAGGGATGCTATGAGTTGGAACTGACTCAATGCAGTTAACAATAACAATTACTAGTCTAGGAGGTAATGGTTAAGATTATAAGTTTAGAAGAAAACTCTTTAACAAAAATGTTTTTTCTCTTAAAATAGATATTCTACTATAAAGAGAAATTTTTACACCATTTGCTGATAAAATAGTGGATTATAATAGAAACTATAGGTGAGTTTTAGGGCCATCCATTTGGCTAGACCTTAAAAGAATAATGAGCATTTAACATTTTCTTTAAAATAATCAATGTGTTGAAGTAAAGAGAAAAATGAATAGTGTTCTAAACCCAATTCTATTAGGAATTTGAAATGCTTGCCTCGTCAACTTACTTAAGCTCTTATGGTTCTCTGTAAAAGAAATATATGCTATACTATACATATTATGAGGATTAAATGAAGTAATATATCCCCAAATAAAAACATTTGAATAAGTTAATATGAGATTACATAATTAATAATAATTCTAAGATGACACATTAGTCTGATAGACTAGGCTATTTCTTTGAGATTCACGTTTAGACTGTCGCTTTTCTTTAGCTTTCTTATTGAACTAGTATCTAATGGTTTAGTTTATTCTCCAAGACCAACTCAATTGCCAGTTTTATAAGTAATTGACAGTTCGATTATTCACAGTGCTTAGTGAGTCCAGGATGTCAAGAGGTGACAGAAAACATGCACCTCCACCTCAGACACAATCGATGTCAATGAGGACTTGCAGGTTGCTATGATGTTGAAAGGCGTTCAGCAGAGCTTCCTGACTATGGCAAACCAGGAAGAAAAATCTGGTGATCTTCTTCTAAACATCATCTAATGCAAACCCTATGGATCACAAAGAGTTGATCTACTCCATTGTGTATGAGGTCACCACGAGTCCACCTTAATCACACCTGAAAATCACCATTTGCCATTTAACATGGGTGTGAGAATCTTTGCAAAAGTAGGGGTTATTATTCTACCCAGATGCAAAAAGATGAGTAATTATGAAGTGATGTGTTCTCATGTTAGTATTACCTTTGTCTGAAGAGTATTTATTGCGAGTATTAGTTGCTGCCTGGTTTACCTACACAATGTTATAGGTATTACATGAAGTGAGTGAGATACTGGGATTGGTATAAATGGTTATTCCTTTTTCCTGATGTTTCTTTCCCTATGAAAATAGAAACTTTAGCAAAGTCTTCCTTGTGTCTCTTACCCTTCTCCTGTTCCTGCCCACAATTCTATGGCTGGTGACTTTGGGAAGAAGAACTGGGACTGCATGGTTTATTCCCTGTTGAGTTATCTTTGGGTTTGTCTTCCTACAGGGACATGAGCACTGTTGTACTCTTGGCTACATATTAAGATCAAGGGTAAACACTTAGCCTATAATTATACGGGATTATATCCAAGTGTTGTTATTGTTAGGTGCCATTGAATCGGTGCCAACTCATAACAGAACGAAACACTACCAGGCCCTGTGCCAACCTCACAATCATTGCTACGCTTGAGCCCATTGCTGCTGTCCCTGTGCTAATCCATCTTGTTGTAGTTCTTCCTCTTTTTCACTGACTTTGACTTTATCAAGCATGATGTCCTTCTCCAGGAGTGGTCTTTCCTGATAATATGTCCAAAGTACGAGAAACAAAGCCTGGCCATCTTGGCTTCTAAGGGTCATTTTGACTGAACTTCTTCCAACACAGATTTTTTAGTTCGTTGAGTGGTCCATGGTACTTCTAATATTCTCCTCCAATACCATAACCAAATGGGTACACTCAGATGGATTAAATCTCTTCTGGGCCATTTCAACTATGGACCATTCAAGGTAAATATTTTAGATACATTAAATAACAAAACAAATAAAACAAACCAGTTGCTGTCAAGTTGGTGACCCCAGACTAGAACTGTACTTCATGGAGTTTTCAATGACTGATTTTTTTCTGAAGTATATCATTAGGCCTTTCTACCAAGGTGACTCTGAATGATTTTGAACCTCCATCTTTTCGATTAGTAGCTGAGTGTTCAACTGTTTGCATCACTCTGGACAACTACTACATGCAAAATGATGTGTTTGATACTATAGAAGAAAGAGACAAAGCTCAATTAAAACTTCCAGTTTTCAGACAGAAAAGTCAAGGTATCTTTTCCTCTGTGTACTGTCCTCTGTGGAATGACTCCAATAGTAGCAATATGCTACAGTAAGAGAATACAGATGTAGGAATGTGATGATGATGAGGAAGGCCGCTTATAGAGCCTGGTTTTCTTGCCCTTTAAAGCATGGGATGGAGCTAAGATGAGCTTCAAAGGATACAGCCTTTGCTGTTGAGTCAATTCCACCTCACAGTGGTCCTGTAGGGCAGAGTAGAATGTTCACTTAAAATTGAAAATGCCAAACCACGTGAGATTCCAAATTCA
Source organism: Chrysochloris asiatica (assembly GCF_000296735.1). Lineage (NCBI taxonomy): Eukaryota > Metazoa > Chordata > Mammalia > Afrosoricida > Chrysochloridae > Chrysochloris > Chrysochloris asiatica. The sequence goes on from NW_006408651.1 coordinate 1,175,016, forward strand.
AAGAACATTTAAAAGGGAAACTATATGAGTCTCTCAAGGATTCCAAAAGGATCCTAATGCATCAGACTTCAAGGGTCAGTTTGAACCATAAGGTCAATAGGTCAAATCTATCAGCTGCTTCTTGGAAACCTTACCCAGGGTCACAATGAATTAGAGCCAACTCAACAGCACTTAGCAACAACAACAACAAACCAGTGAGTACAGAATTATTTGAGGAAGGGTTAGAGAGATAGAATCACCATAAGAAGTATATAGGCCTAGAAGTAGGCACTATCGAGAAACAATAGCTTCACATTTCAATATCTGACTTTAATAAAGATTTCTATGATTTTGTAGTCATACTTTTTTATTTACCTTCATATGTAACAGGATATTCATTACACTATATCAAAAAATAGCTCTCTATGCATTATTATAAAATGAGCCCCAAGATTAAGTGGGGAAAAAAACACAATGTAGCATATTATGTATAATAGGTTAAAATTTCCATATAAGGCCACTTAAGAAAATGATGCCAGTGTTACCTTAAGCCAAGCCCCCTTTAAACTCCTGTACCCCACTGAGTAGGAGAGGGACAATGAAACTAGAAACCTAAGGCAGAAGCCTACTTCTTAAAAACCTGTGACAATATCAATTCTCCTCTCATTCTTTGATGAGAACTATTATATGTCTGGCTACTGAATGGTTTAAAATCAGGAAAGGTGTCTGCCAGGGTTGTCTTCTTCCACCATACTTATTCAATCTGTATGCTGAGCAAATAATCTGAGAAGCTAGACTATATGAAGAACAGGGCATCAGGAGTTCAGGAAGACTCAATAACTACCTGTGATATGCAGATGGTCCAACCGTGCTTCCTAGAGGTGAAGAGGACTTAAAATACTTACTGATGAAGATCAAAGACTACAGCCTACAGTATGGATTGCACCTCAATGTAAAGAAAACAAAAAAATCCTCACAACTGATAAATATATCATGATAAATGGAGAAAAGATTAAAATTGTCAAAGACTTCATTTTGCTTGGCTTAGTGCAAAAATATGTGGGGAATTATGTCTGACTTCCCATCTTCACACGGGAGAAAGAGAATCAAACTCAAAATCAGCCCAAGGATAATTTCTCTGAAACAGATGTCAGACATGCTTCCTTCTTTACCCTATTCTGACATCAACCATTCCTCCCACAGTGCTCTCCGCTTCACATCTGGGTCCAATAGAATTCTTAACAATGCTCACGATTATGAACAGGGTACAATTCAGGATCAAAACCAACTTAGGATGCAACAGGAACATCTCTTGTCTGCCATACTGCAGAAACCAATGAGCAGAAGCCAAGGTAGCTTGAGGATTTAGGAAGCAAGGAACAGAACAAACATCTTACCAGTAAGAAGTTAGGACCATGCTGCCAGGCTGCGAGATGAAAGACCTCCTAGAACTCATACCGGCCTTGCCTAACTTGTTTAACATTCAAAATCCTTAGGGAGAACAGCTAATTGGCCTAGTCTAGGTCAATGCCAACCTCCTCTACTGTACCAAGGACTGGGTGAGAATGGATCAGCCTCTCAGGATTTTTAGTGAGAAGCTGGGCTTACCACTACAAGGACGAGCTCATTCCTTCTAGTCAGAAGACAGAATAAATGCTAACTAGCCTATAGGAGCTCTGGTAGCGTAGTGGTTACAAGTCGGGCTGCCAACCTCAAGGTCAGCAGTTCGAAACTACCAGTGGTTCCGTGGGAGAAAGATGAGGCATTCTGCTCCTGTAAAGATTTATAGCCTCGGAAACCCTGTACAGGGTCACTGTGAGTTGGAACTGACTCCATGGTACTTAACAACAACAACAAGTCAATAAAAACACATAACCATTGCAGTGCATATAAGATAAAATGAAGATGAGGAAGAAAAAGATAGGGACAAAAAAAAGGATAGATGAAATAAGGATTGATTATACTAAAACTGTACATAAACACCTACATGGGAATTGTGTTATGTTTTACATTTATTACTTTTTAAATTAGTTGAAAGAGACTCTCTCATGAATTTGATAACAACACATCTGGTTCCAATAATCCTAGAGACTACTATTTATGGATATCTAATGTTGAAATTAAACACAATGTACGAACAGAAATTTCAAGATACATTTAAGGTTTGTTAACGTATATCACAAAAGGAATAAAGAAATTCTTTGCCCAAATTAATGGTGAATTCTTTTGTCATGAGAATAGGAGTTTATATTCATTTCAATGAAAGCACATAAATTGTTCTAGACCAGAAAACAAAACTAGCCCCAGGCTGTAGTTTCATTATAGAACAAGGCACATGTCCATGAATATCTAGTTTAATATTAACAAAAGTCATTCAATTAGCTATGCATGTGCCATTGTTATGAATATTTATCCACAGCTCAGCTAAATAACACAGATATCTTTTATTCTCTGGTTCAGAGATTCAGATGTTATAAACATTGCCCTTTTGGCCCTGGCGTGGCATAAGATTTGAGTCCAAAAACACTGGAAATGCAATTTTTATTTTGAAACTTATAACTTTATATTAATGTTCCCTAGTCTTATTTCTTCTCTAAAATCTAAAAGGAAAAAATATATATCCTTATGAGCTTATATTGCTGTGTAAAAATTATAATTTTTAGGTGCAAAAAAAAAAATGGTTTCCTTGCCTTTGTCTGTTAGGTATCCTTAGGTGGCCCAAGAAAATAGGAAAGTATGTAAAACTCAGGTGACTGTTTAGAGCAGGGATGACAAAAATGTGAAAAACAAGCAACCACATTCTTATTCCTTTATCTGTGACAGACCTTGCTAATCAGTTAGGGGATTCTTTCCTGCCAAGTCCAGATGTGATTGTAGCATCCTAAACTTAACATTCTCAGTAACTTTCCATCTGTACTGCTGTTGTGTTCCATTGAGTCAGCTCCATAGCGACCCAGGGTTTCTGAGAGGGGTTGGTAGATTTTAACTGACATCCTTACAGTTACCAATCCAGTGCTTATCCTACAGCATCACAACATGGCTCTTCAATCTATGTTGTTGTTAAGTTCACCATCAAATCCATTCCAACTCATAGTGACCCTACATAGGGTTTCTAAGGAATGGATTGTGGGTTTGAACCACTAATATTTTAGTTACTAGTCCAGTGCTTATCCAAAGCACCACATCAAGATCTCTTTCAATCTATGTTGTTAAGTGCCATCAAGTTGGTTCTGATTCATAGTGACCCTGTATAGGGGTTCTAAGGACTGACTGGTGGGTTTGAACTGCCAAACTTGCAGCTCAAACTGACCTTGCAGTCCATTGTATTATTGAGACCAGGACTGCTCAATCTATAGTGCTTGGCAATTAACAAGGAACACAATTGTTATAATTAACCTGAGTAATTCAATTCACTCAGGAAAATAAAATGCCAAGTCTTGGCAAGCTACTCTTGCAGAAGAGACATAGCAGTACCATTATCTCCATAGTCTCAATTTCCACCATTTGGAAAACGTCTCAGTAGTCAACCTGTGGCAGTGCAGAATCTCCTATTGTTGTTTCCCCTGTAACTTTGGTTTCTTCTCTTACCCTACAGAGACTGAGCAGTCTATACTCTTAGATCTGTTCTCTTTCTGTATTGTATCCTTCCTTCCCCTACCCCCATGTGCCAGTCACTTCTTATTTTAGCAGTCCCTGTCCTAGAAATGGAATACATACACATGCACACTTTACATTTATATGCTCCAGAAAAATTCTGGGTCAGAGAAGAAAGTAAGGTGTTTTCTAAAATAAATATATGCATTATCTGTAGAATTAAATGGTCTAAACTTTATCTGTTCTGCCTTCTCAAATTGTACTCACTATCAATAATTGAATTACTGAATAGCTTTTGTAAGTATGAAAATCACATTATTACAAATACATCAGAAATAATTTTCTCTCAATCAATGATATTTTGAAGTTCTAGCAGGTGTACCATTCTCATTGATATTATAAGCCTTATCAGATAAAATCTGATTTAGAGAGGGCTGAAATCTAGGTAGGTTCACAGTACTACCTTCCTTCTTTACCTGGTCAATTCCAACTTGTCTTTCTTCTTCCTTCAGATACAGTTCAAGAGTCACTTCTTCAAAGAAGCTTCTCTACCATGACCACCTCCTTTAGTTCAAAGCCCGTTATTTCTCTAGTGACTAGTAGGCAGGACGCAGCTGCCCTCTCTCATGTACTTCAGTTTGTGATCATGCATTCATTGCTGTCATTTTTTTTTTCTTATTAAAATCTGTCTCAACTGTTAGATTGTAAACTCCATGAAATTACGAACAGTATCTTCAGTTAGGGACAGTATCTTGTTTTGCTTCACATTATATTCCAATGCCCAGTCACTTACCTCAGATGTGATCATGCATTCATTGTCATCATCCATAGGTACATTTGTTTCTACTACTAAACAGCGAAGTCCTCGAACTGAGAAAGAGTGTCTGCTTTGGATCTACATTATATTCCCAATATCTAGCACAGTGTATGACCTATACTGTGGCTTTAATGAATAATTATTTAATTCATTATTAAATATTTCATTTCAAGGTATAGATGACTATAGTTCAGTACCATCAATTCGGTTCTGACTCACAGAGACCCTACATATGGTTTCCAAGGAATGGTTGGTGGGTTTGAACTACCGACCTTGCAGTTAGTAGTCCAGGGCTTATCCAACAGTGCCACAGATGATCCAGGACCCCATAGATGACTTTGTTGATGTTGTTAAGTGCCATCAAACTGGCTCAAACTTAAGCAACCCTGTATAATATTTCCAAGGAGTGGTTGGTGGGTTTGGACTGATAACTGTGGTTATAAGTCCTGTGCATATCCTACAGCACCACACCAGGATTGACCATAGTTGACAGTTGTAGTTGTTGTTAAGTGCTGTTGAGTTGGTTCCAACTCATAGCGACCCTGTATACTGTTTCTGACTAGTGGCAGTTTACTATGTCATATCTACTAAGCACATCTACAGGCTAAAGAAGAAAACGTCTTACTGCTAAAGAATTTCTAATGGGAAAAATGTCAACCTTCTGCAGTAGGTTGAATGGAAAAGAAAACTCTTCAGGGAATGGTGCTCTTCCCTAACACTCTTCATGGATGCCAAATAAGGACCCTTCTAATTCCCTCAGTTGAATATCTAGTTTAGCTACTTACATTCCCAAACAGCTTCAAATTCCAGTTCCATTTCTGTGAATGTGGAGCACTCATCTGCCTCCAAATAGCCCCTCAGGGGCCTCAACAGGCCTATGAGTCTACATCAAGCAGTTAGTTTAGAGTTAGGAGATAACTTAAGCAATGGGATAGCAATGTTCTCTTGGCCTTGGGCTTAAAGTGACCTGGATATCATAGGATCCTTTGTACTGTCAAGCTTTTTTCTTGATTTTTTTTTGTTTTTTGCTTTTTTTTTACATTTGGGTCAACATTATAAAAGTGATTGAAATTGCTGTCCTCAGTTGGTATGGAATTAAGGAGAAATTCTGGCCTTTATAACCATTAAAGTCTTAATTAAGTCAAAAATGGGAACTCATTACCTCCCATGTAGCTTGTGAACTAACTTTCAAATTGCATCACTGCCATAGGCCTGTGCCCATAGCCTCTGCTTCTAACCAAAAGCCATGTTTTCCCCCCAGAATGGTCAGAAATACTCCACATCTTCACAAAGAAAACAGTCAGTTCCTCATTCAACATTGCTCCTCTTCCAATTGTCTACAGAGTAGAAGAGGGATATAACATTTGATCTTCCAGAAAATGCTGGACCTAAAAAATCCCAATGTATAGGGTAAGACAAGTTACAAATCCTGTGAGGAACTGTCTGCCTTGCCCATTTCTTTTGGCCTGCTGTGTTTAGAAATTGTTGGTATTAGAAAAAGTGTTCCTAAGTTTACTGGGTGATTTATGAATAGATTGGATTGGTACCACCAGGCAGGAAGCCTGTGCTATTCTACACAAGTCTGAAGATCAATGGCTCCTTGAGATGCTGGTCTAAGGATAAAATCAGAATTATCTGGAGATAGTTTGACAAAAGAGAAAACCACACTGCATTATCCAAATATCATGGCTCGTTGTGTATGAGGTAAGCTTCTCCACATGATTTACCCATTCATAAAATCTAAGACGTCATTATAGGTGATCACATAGTTTTACCTGTCTCTAGAAAGAGTCCTAGTGTGGTGCTGTGGGTTAATGCACCAGACTGCAAAGCCTTTTGAACTACAAGTTTAGTGGTTCAAGCTTAGCAGTCGCTCCTTGGGTCATGGTCGCTATAGGTTGAAACTGACTCAATGACACTTAACAACAACAACAGCAAAATATTATCATTTCAACATTTAATCAATAGATTATTTTTCACATAAAATCTTTACAATCTGGTGTATGTTTTATCCTTAACACACATAGATATTTTACTAGCCCTATTTTAAGTACTTATCCAGATGTACTAATAACTACCATATTGGACAGCAGAGCTCTGCAATCTCTCTAGAATCTATGCATCTGTAAATTATAAAGACGTTTGTTATTGTTGTTGGGTGTCATTGAGTCAGTACCAACTCATAACAATCTTATGCACAACAAAATGAAATGCTGCCCAGGCAGGTACCAACCTCACAATTGCTGCTATGCTTGTACCACTGTGCTAATCCATCTCATTGGGGGCTCTTCTTTTTTGTCAATCCTCCACTTTACTAAGCATGAAGTCCTTCTACAGGGACTGGTCCCTCCTGATAATATGTCCAAAGCCTGAGAGACAAAGTCTGGCCATCCTGGCTTCTGAGGAAATTCTGGCTATACTTCTTCCAACATAGATTGGTTTGTTGCTTTGATGGTCCATATTATTTTTAATATTCTCCTCTAACACCATAACTCAAATGCACAAATTCTTCTATGGTCTTCTTTATTCATTGTCCAACTTTCACATGCATATGAGGTTATTGAAAATACCATGGTTTAGGTCAGGCGCGCCTTAGTCCTCAAATTGACATCTTTGCTCTTGAACACTTTAAAGAGATCTTTTGCAGCAGATTTGCCTAATGCAATACATGGTTTGATTTCTTGACTGCTGCTTCTGTGATAAACGAAGAGGCAATTTTTCTAACAGAACACTGATTGGTTTAAAATCAGGAAAGATGTGCACCAGGGTTGTATTCTTTGACCATGCTTATTCAGTCTGTATGCTGAACAAATAACTTGAGAAGCTGGATTATATGAAAATGAATGTGGCATCCCGGTTGGAGGAACACTCATTAAGAACCTGCAATATGCTGATGATACAACCTGGCTTGCTGAAAGCAGAAAGGACTTAAAATGCTTACTGTTGAAGATCAAAGATCACGATCTTCAGTATGGTTCGCACTTCAATGAAAAGAAAACAAAAGTCCTCAACACTGGACCAATAAATAACATCAAGAAAAATGGAGAAAAAATTAAAATTAATAAAGGTGTTAGTCTTGCTATTACTTCATGGCAATGCAGTAGGAATACAGAGTGGAATGGGTTCTTAACTCCCATAGAGAAACTGGTCAGTTTTATTTATTACACTTCCTATGGCTATTTAAAAATATATAAATAAAAGAATCTGATATACGCTAATGAAAAAGAAGCATATGTGTGTGTATGTGTGTGTGCGCGCGTGCGTGTGTTGTTGTTGTTAAGTGCCATCCAGTCGGGTCCAACTCATAGAAACCCTGTATACTGTTTCGGAGCAGTGGCTTGTGGGTTTGAACTGCCAGCCTATGTTTCAAACCAAACTTGCAGTTTGGAGCATTATTCTGCAATGCCATACTTTATATGACTTTGACATGCATATATCTATGTATCTCATATACACAATTTACACATATACATAGCAGATACATTTTCATATATGGAAATCAGTCTCAAATTCAGATTCAGATTTTACTTATATAAGACTCTGAGTTGGTAGCTGAAATACAGGGGATACAGAGAAATTTAAGACTTAGTGCCTGCTCTCAAGGAATTTATGATATGAACTCTAATACCCAAATTACTTTTATAAACAGGAATTCCATAATGTTAAATATAATATAAAATACATGGGATATTAGATGGGTTTTATATCCTTTTTTACCATCTATCTGCAGTTTGTCATATTGTGGTAGTTTTTGTGGGAGCTCTGGTAGTGTAGTGGTTACAAATCGGGCTGTGAACCACAAGGTCAGCGGTTCAAAACTACCAGCTGCTCCGTGGGAGAAAGATGAGGCTTTCTGCTCCCATAAATATTTACACCCTGGAAACCCTGCTGACTCCATGGTACATAACAACAACATGATGCTAGAAGCTATGCCATTGATATTTCAAATACCAGCAAGGTTGCCCATAACGAACAGCTTTTAGCAGAGCTTCACAACAAAGTCAGACTAGGAATCAAACATTTGCGCCAAAGAAAACCCTATGATTTACACCATGATATTGTCCAATATAGTACTGGAAGATGAGACAGTGATTCAGAGCTGGGTAATGTTTCATTCTGTTATACATAAGTTCTCTATGAGTCACAGGCAACTCAATGACGACATACCACAACAGTATACTTAATAGGCAGGGACTTTTATTGTAATGAGTACATGTCATGAGGGTACCTATAATCTTATTGAACACCAATTCTAAGTACATAGAGTTTTGATTCTTCAAAGGATTTCAAAGCAACTCCTAAATTGAAAGCACCAAGAAAACCGCCCTGCTGGCTCTCATCTTAGTTTTATATTGATTCTTAACAGAGCAGATGGGTTTGCCCTTGGAACGATGCAACTGCAAAAATACAAACTGATTATGATTCTACAACAACAAAAAAAAATCAAATCTATTACAGTTAGCCACTGAAAACAAGTTACATTCCTAAACTTAATTTTTCCTTCAAAAGGATTCCCAGGTCCCAGACTCCAAGTCCCATGATACTGTCTTCTGAACCATGAACTTGTCTGTTCCTTAGCTCTTTGTTCTTTTGATTGCTGCTCATTTGTAGGTTTCATTGTTGCTTGCAGGTTCCTCAAAATTTTCTGAACAACACCAAAACAGAAAATCCCCTGTTTAGCTTACTTGTTTCAATTTAATATCAAGTGAAGCAATCCTGCTTGTGATGGTAATCTTTTTTCTTAGCTGAGCATTCAAACAAAGTGGAGTATGAGAAGCCAAATGGAGAAATACAGTGATAAAGTATCAAAGATTAGAATCCCATTTTATTTAGTTCCTTTGAATCTACTTTCACTCATTAGTTTTTCATTTTATATCCATCTCCGAAATTGCCTGAAATCTGATAGTTCTGAGGAGAAAACAGAAGAGGTTCTTGGCATCTTAATCAGAAGCCAAATTATTGAGTAAATTTACATCCTGCTATAATGTTGGCTTAGAGATATGTATGTCTCCCATCAAGCTCATATAACCTTCCCTCTGACTTAAACTACAGGTAATCAATTCTATGGCAGTAGAAAAAGCCTTACCTATTTCTTTGGAAGGAATAGAACACAAATGTTTGGACAACCACAGCTGTATTAATATACATGAGAAAGCAACAGCTAGTGTTATTCTACAGAAATGAATGAATGAATAAATAAATAGACTCGAAGCACTTTATTCTTCTCACATAATTTCTTCCCAGTGACATTATTGAACAGGCTGTTGAAAACAAACATCGTTAAATGAGAAAAGAAGAGCAGCAGCCTTTCTTATTCCCCATTGCAACATTTTCCAATGACGAATGCTCCCTAAATGGATTTAGCTTTTTGAAAAGAAGTCAGAGAGAAATTTGATGTGGCCCCCTGACCCCTGGTAAGCACATGTATCTTCACCTGTCACATAACACACTGGCCCTTGCTTACTTTTCAGCAAAGACTATTGATTTTGCTTATTGGCTGCAGGCGAGTCCATAAAGAACAAATTACAAAGTCAGAGGTCCACAGTTAGCAATTGCTTGCATGATAACAGGGGTCCCCCTCCACCCCCACCATTCACCATTCACATCCTCACAACCCCAGCCATAGGAGAAGGTAGGACAAGAAACCTATCCTATGTTTTTAACAGCTGTAAAATCAGGGTTGTATCCAAAGGTTTCTGTAAAGGATAAAACTATGGGAAATGAGCTACAACTGTATCATCTATCTGAGCAGGGAGAAGGGAGGGGCTGTTTGTGTATACACATTAGCTGCTCCTTAGAAATCCTATACAGGGTTGCTATGGGTCTGGAAATGACTTGGTGGCATTTAAAAACAACAACATAGTTTTGTAGGTAGTGAAGGGGAAGTGGTTTCTTTAAAAGTAGAGAAAACAAAACATTCTGGATGGAATGAGCATCACGTAAAGCTGTGATACTTTCCTTTATACTAGAGGCAAGTAATGCGTGATCTAGGTATTTTGTACCTGAGTTTATGATGTGTTCACTTTCTCAAGATAACTTCCAGGTTAAAGAGTCTATGATTTACTTAGCAGAGCCCTAAGGATTGTATAACATGCTTTCCCTGTAACTAAACAAAACCTAAATGTTTTGAACTTTCAAACAAGGCAGGCAAAATAAGATGGAAAGTGCTGGCTGTGTGCCATTCGTTCTGATTCACAGCAACCCCATACAGGGTTTCTTTCCAAGGATGTAAATCTTTACAGGAGCAGAAAGCCTATCCTTCTCCTACAGAGCAACTGGTAGATTCAAACTGCTGACCTTCTGGTTAGCAATCCTACTCATAACCACTATACTCATTACCCACTTCCAGGGCTTCCAAGTGGAGTAATGCAACTCAAATCAACTTGAAGCCACTAAATTGACTGTTCTTCCATTAATTCCTTTCAATCAACACCTTAAATGGTTTAATTAAGAGGATCAATTAGTTGAATTTGTTACTTCAGCTCCTCAAAACTGGTTTTCTGTGTGACATTTTTCACCATGGCTGTAGTCAAAGATTTGCTGATCACTATGAGGAGTCCTGGTGTGGCGCTGCGGGTTAATACGCTGGACTGCAATGTTGGCTTGAGCCTCAGGGTTGGTGATTCAAGCTCACCAACCGCTCCTTGGAGACCCTATATAGGGTTGCTATGGGTTGGAACTGACTTGATGGCACTTAACAACAACAATATAGTCAATAACCTAAAATAACTATAGGAAATCAGCAGACACTGTTTATAATAATGAAGGCGCTCTGGTGATGCTGTAGAATAAACACTGGACTGCTAACCACAACGTTGGCAGTTCAAACCCACCAGTCACTTCATGGGAGAAAGATAAGATTTTCTGGTCCTATAAATACTTACAGCCTCAGAAACCCTGTACAAGGTCGCTGAGTCAGAATCATCTGGAGGGTAGTGGGTTTTATTTAAAATTGTATTGTAATTAGATTATCTGGTATTTTGGCCTAAATTTATATCCTAATATAAGTGCCAAGACATTGATCATTAAAATGAAGAGGCAATGAATTTCTTAACAGACATGTCCCAAAGCTCATTTATCATTCACATAAATGACCATCCTAGAATTTCTCATTCTTCAGAGGGCAGATGGCAGATGGCAGAAAGACAATTCATGAACTGGAGGTATAGAATTATAGATGGACGTGAAGATGGAGAGCGGCTCCACTCAGAGCTTTCCTAGAGATTGATCTGGAAAATAAATACCTGAGAAATGCATCCGGAAGTTATCACCACGTCATGTCGGCCCCATAGATAACCAGTAACAAAGACGACTGCCGGAGTCCTGGGATTCTGGTGTGCACTTCATCCCCATATTATAGCATAAAAAATGAAGATGTAGGTTGACTTTGGCACTTATTTGCTGACAGTTATTTACAATATTATAGGGGATGTCACAGTAAGGAGAGTGATCTACGGGCCAAAAATAGCTTCATGGAAAGGAAAACGTCTAAGTATACCTTCCCACAAGGCATGGGCTCTTGTAAATATTACTGTACGTTAACATAAGTTTGATGGAACTGCTGAGCTAGATAGCAATTTTAAATGTAAACTAAAATCCTGGTCACTTTATTTCAGATGACACCATGGAGATTTCCAGGTAAGCTCCCCACAGAGAGCGGTTTCGAGAAATGTTTGGGTATGCAAATTACCTGCTAAAATGGATTTGGATGCAAAGGCTTGCAGGAGGATATGTGACTTTGGAAGGAAAGTGACAAGTCCAGCTTGGGGCTCAGGGTATGAAGCACGGTAAAGGGTTATTGGCTGCCCTCTTAGGCCCTATAAAACATACGGAATGTCGAGCAAGGAAACGTCTCGGAATTGAAAGCCAAACTTTTTTCATTCCCATGATGTTCCCCCCAACCTCCTGTCTACCCCCCTTGGAACCCAGCAGCCCTCAAGCACATGGACTTTTTGCAATGTCAGGTGGATGGAATAAGTTTGTCATCATCTTCAGCTAGTAGGAGCTGTGAACTGATTAGGGGATTGAAAGAGGAGTTGGGACATTTATGATCTTCCACAATGATTGCTGTAGTTAATTCTGCTGTGAAATATGTAGAGCATCTGGAGAGGGAATTCAATAAAGTGTGGCCAAAATAGCTCTCACTTTATGCCCTAGCTTCTGGCAACCGTTTAAGACAGCACTGAGACAGATCATATGACCCCAGCCCTTGCAAGACCTCATCACTTTTCATGGGAGAACTGAAAAGTGCTGATCCTTGAGAGTTTATGCTGATGGAACACAGATAAAAATCTGCAGGTGTAACTTTTAAAAAATTTAGTACATGAAGCATAAAAAATATATCAGTACCACCATACATCATCAAGACCCAACTTCAACACTGTCTTGTAGATATAAAAACACCCATTAGACTCTTTCAGTGTGCAAGATGCATATACAAAGTGATCTCATAACAAATAAAAGGTTAGGAAATGCGCCTTGTGTAATTTGTAAAGACCATCTAGTATGGTATTATTTTAACTCTAGGACGGACACTTCTTTTCAAGTCAAAGACATTACATATTATTATCTATCCTTTTACATATTCTTAACTATCCTTTTACATTGAGTGAGAGCTTTTTCTATAGAAAACTTGAAGAAATTTTGAGGGAGACGAAAAGAAAGGGGTAAGGAACATGGATGGTTTGTGACAAAGTTATGGAAATATGAGTCGGAAATAGCTATGATATATGAGAGAGAGCAAAACACAGAATTCTAGATGGAAGATGACCTTCTGAAGGAGCACTGAAAGTTGGGTCACAATTTTCCCTCTGTAAAATGAATTGAACTGTATACTGAGTCTTATTCAAAACTCAATTCCTACAAACTCATTTAAGGAAATAAAGGTTGGATGTAAAAAATAGTTTGTACAATTGCAAGATATACAAATCCTTTCTTCTTAACTCGTAGGGTTCCTAATGAATGACGGATATGTGAATGAAATTATTTAGGGAATAATAGGTATGTTCACCTGGCTCCTGTGTCCTGATGAAATTCAAAGCACCTTACCAAATTTATGCCATTCTATACTTGATGAACTCTTTAAGGGAATTTCTTATAAAAGAAAACAGAAAGCGAGAAAAAAGGAAACACTATTAGCTCAGAGTAGGACAGGGTATTAGTCAAAAATGTCACCCAGGTATTTGGTGTCCTATTCCATAAAATTTAAAGTCTGAAATCTAAATCTTCAGCTCCTTCTAACTGCCTCTTCGAATTTAAGATATTCAAAATTCATACAACCTTCAACACCATCCCTCTACACCAACCTCTTTTTTGGCTCTCGGTTCCATGACTCTACAAATGGAAAAACTACTACTTGAGCTGGAAACATTGGAGTCATTATGTGAACTTCTGTTTCCTTTTTTTCTCCACACCCTGTGACCTCACAGTACCCCATACTTTATGCCCAAATAATCCATCCTATCATCTTCCTCCTCCAAAATATTGCTTTAATTTTAGTTTTCTTTCAGCCATCTCTAGGTCATTGTGCTTGCTTCTTCATGCTTTACTCAAATATCATCCATTCTCCTTAATGAATTGTCTTCAGTACTACCAGAGAAATCTTTCTAAGGGAAATTCTGCTTTAAGCAGAATTACTTTCTAGCACTAAATCTTCAATGTCTCCCTGTTGCCCTTTGGGATCAACACCAAATTCCTTAGAATGGGATGAAGGACACTTCATCCTCTGAACTTCCTCTCCCCTCCTTATTTTGTTATCTTGTAAAGTTCTGCTATTTGTTGCCAGTTGTTACCAGTTACCATCTGTGTCAGAGTAGAACTATGCTCCATAGACTTTTCAGTGGCTTTCATTTCTTTGGAAGTAGATTACCACTCCTTTCTTCTGAGGAATGTCTGAGTAGATTTGAACTTCCAATCCTTCTGGTAGCAGCTGACTGCATCAAACATATGCTCCACTAGGGACTTCAATTGTTTTCATGATCCACCACTTTGAACTCAAGGAAACCACAGACTGTCCATCTACCTCTCTCCCCTTCTTCTCTCAACCCATTTGCTGACCTGAAAGAAAACATGTAGAAGCCTTAGATACATCTAGGACAACCATGTCATTACACTGCTCCCCTCCAAATGTGTCTCATAAGCTCCAAGTCTGCTATGGGCTCTGAGAAACTCATTTTAAAACTTAGAACTGAGCTTCTTTGTAGAAGTCTAGCTCTACCTTCTCCTTGAAGCTATGTTGTTGTTAAGTGCCCTCTAGTCAGTTCTGACTCACAGCATTGCTGAATGGGGTTGCTGAGGAGTGACTGGTGGGTTTAATTCACCAACCTTGTGGTTAATAATCCAGTACTTATACTACAAAAGCCACATAAAGATGATATTAATTCTATGGGTGGAAATCTTTGCATGAGCTAACTAGAAGCTACCAGAATTGTAAAAGGCATCAGCCAGTATTTTTAAAGAGTTTTTTAATACTATATGATCTTATCAGGAAAATCACTTAGGCTCTAATCTTGGAAATCTGACCAGCTAGGAAGCCACTGAATCATTTCAAAACAATGAAAAGCAATCCTAAAATTCCCAGTGACTGAGTGACTATGTGGTAACTCCCTAGTAAACAGAACTGAAACAGAATTCTTCAATGCAAGCTGACTTGTATGCCACAAAGATGGGTTTATGTGGATTTAGAATTTGTAAATGATAATGTTCCAGACCAACATGGAATTCCATAGCCCATATCCACTTGTCTCACTCTGACACTTACAGTATATCTATTCACATGACACTTGGTAGAGATTAGAGTTTAGGTGACCTCTGAAAACAGGCACTTCAGAGTAGACAGCAGAGGAGAATTTTACTTCTCTCAGTAAGAACAAATGTGAGAAGATCTTTACTTCGTTGACTCCAGTGGAAACTTTATTTTGTCTGGAAGAGCCAGAAGGACACAGGCCTTGAAACAGTCAAAGTCAAGTAAGACAAAGCAATAAAATGTGTGTAGGCACCTTTGAATACACCTAGTTTAATCCTGGGGAAAAATGAGGAAAAAAAATAGAATTTCACAACTAGCAAAATTAGCGCTTAAGGGAAGCCGTGTAATTTGTATTTCAAAAGAAAGTCACCTCCAAAAAAAAAAAAAAAAAGGAAGTCACCTCAAGAAATTGAGCTCACTTTTCTTCAAATTTAATTTAAATGGACCCAAATTTAGATACTTCTTCAATCATTACAATGTATGTATCCTGTTGTTAAATACTGTCAAGTCAGTTTCGAATTGTGGCAATTCTGTATAGAGTTTCCCAGGCATGGCTTATGTGTTTGAACCACCAACCTTGTGGTTGGTTAGCAGCTCAGTGCTTATCCTACAGGGCCACACCAGGACTCCTATATACATATACTTCACTGAAATTTTATTAATGCTTCTCTGCAATTAATTCCCTGATTCAAACTATGAATGAAGATTCCATTTCTATTATTACTAAATAGACATTAACTTTCTTAAGTAGGTATTAAAAAAGCAAACATCCAACAAACACGTTGTCATCAACTGTTAAGACAGATGCAAACCAACTTTTTCATTCTACAACTTGAAAATTTTCTAGCGGATGTCCAGAAGCAAATCCTATGAATAGAATCAAAATGAGATTAACACTCTAGGAGACACACACACACACACACACAAAACAGCTTTCACTGGTGTCTGCCATAACTGTCAATGTTTCTTCTAACAAGAGAAGATAACCATTTCATTATTAATTGGGTTACAGATTTAGGCAAGAATTCATTTCCTTTCTTAGGTAACTCCTTCCCCTTGGCTTGGCCCAACTTTGTTCCCTAAACTCAACAAGGTTAAGCAGAGCCCCCTTTACAGCATGATAACTCATACAGTGTCTCCTAAGAGATTTGTATGTTATTTATGTTACCAACAGTCCCAAAGACCACCATCTGCCCTTGTTCCATCCCTTTCCAATGTTTGAGTTCTCAGAAAATAATTCCCAGTGATTACAGTCCATTTAGAATAGTTTTACTTCTAAAGTACACACAGAATTTTCTTTAGACATACATTGTTCTATATCCTTAGTTTAATACCTCAAACAAGTGACAATAAAAAATAAACTATATATAGTTGAAATTTTCTAAATATCTTATTTAGACTCCAGAGTAAAGTCTATTGAGAACTGTGATTTTGAGAAATTTTCCAAGTACTCCTTAGAAGTACTATCATTACTCCTAATAATAGCTTACATTTATTGAGTACTTATTATGTACAAAACTGTAGCTTATTTAATCCTTACAGCAATCCTATAAAGTAGATACTCTTACTATCCCTTATTTTACAGATAAAAGTAGGCTTCCAGTGTGCTGCTAAGCACATTATTACCAAGACTCTAGCTAAGTACCCATTAACAAGTCATCAAGTCCCCAGATTGCTGAAACTGAAATAGGTCCTCCTGAGTTTCACACGTGGCTGAGTTCTACCACCCACACAGCTTTTAAATAGTGCAGCATTTTCCCTCATGGTTACTAATCCTGTGTAGATCTAATGTTTCAGAAAATGTGATCCCTTTTTGAAGATAAAGTCTTTCCAATGAAGACTTTCTGGTGTGAAATGTTTTACCTTAAAGAATGATTCTCATGGAATGTTTCTGTGTTGAGAATTGTTAATGCTTATGCAATAGCTACAATTATGATAGATTATGATGTTAAAGTAATGCAGCCATAGTGTTAGTCTTAAGAAGCCCTAGTGGCAAATTGATTAAGCATTCAGAGGCAAACCAAAAGGATGGTGTTTCAAACTCACCAGCCACTCCATGGGAGGAAAAACCTGACAATCTGTTCCTATAAATATCACAGGACACCCTATCAGATAATTTTACTCTGCACTGGACTGCTAACCATAAGACTGGCAGTTGAAACCCAACAACTACCCCTCAGAAACCCTATCCAGAGTCTCTTTGAATTGGAACTGACTCATTGGCACTTAACAAGAACAACAACATAGAGTTGCTATGAGTGGGAATTGACTAGATGGCACACAATAACAACAACATTGCTAGTCTTGGAATCTTCAGGTGGTACAGTGGTAATGCATTTGACTGCTTACAGAAAGATTAAAGGTTCCAGTCCAATCAGAGATTTGTCAGAAGGAAAGCCTGATGGTGTATTTATGAAAACCCAGCCACTGAAATCCCTGTGGAGCACAGTCCTATTCTGACACATATGGACTCATCATGGGTTGGGGTTACTTCTGCAGCAACGAATAGGCAGTTGGTTGTGCTGTTAAGTGCCATCGAGTTGGTTCCCCTTGATGAGTTTGAACTGCCGACCTTGAGGTTCAGGCCAAGCTTGTGTTTAAGTGCATTATCCTGAAGCACCACACTTGTTGTTGTTAGTGTCATCAAGTCGGTTCCAACCCAAGCGACCCTGTACAGGGTTTCCGAGGGTGTAAATCTTTATGGGAGTAGAAAGCCTCATCTTTCTCCCGCGGAATGGCTGGTAGTTTCGAACTGCTGACCTTGCGGCTCGCAGCCTCGTTCATAACCACTACGCTACCAGAGCTCACTTACTAGGTATTGTTAAATTTAAGCGCATTATCCTGAAGCGCCACACTAGGTATTGTTAAATTTTAGCATCTCATGTCATTTATGTCAAGTTTCTGTTATATCAAAAGCCATCAATACAAATAACTTCAATTTCTCCAATAAGGACCTTTTCTTGACCTTGTCTTTTCAACATGTCCAAGAAATTCTCCATTCTGTCAGGAAGTCACAATCAGACCTGAACAATTTCCTCTCTCATTGAGCATTCATTTTTATTATGCCTGTGTGTCTTCTAATAAATCTTCCCTCTGACCATGGGAATTGTTCATCAAATAGACTTGTTTTGCAAACAGGAGACCAGTCAACGTATTTTAGTATTTAAAAGAGTACTCAGGGATGAAAAGTTCCTTTGGTCTGGATTTACCTCTTCTGAAAGATTAAATCATAAAATTATAGCAAGTCAGTGCTAGAAGGAACCTTAAGTATGAACAATCCCAATACATTATAGACAGAAATGGAATTCCAGAAAGATCAAAGGACTCATTCATGGGCATACAACTAGTTATAACACATTATTTACTGTTTCTTTTTTCCCCACTTTTTCACACAATTTCACCATTGATATTCTGAAATAAGAAATAAAATTTTGATTGAACTGAATAAATACCACGCATGGAGTGAGGCATATGTGTGTTTACTTGTTGTTGTTGTTTGCCTGCTGACTCATAGTGACCCTGGGTAGGATTTCTGAGGAATGACTGGTTGGTTGAACCATCAACCTTGCAGTTAGCAAACAGTCCAGAGCTTATCCTACAGCACCACATCAGGACTCTGTGTGTGTGTGTATATGTGTGTAACTCCCACTTATTCATCGACTCTACCAACATTGTGCTAGGCATCATTATCAGTTTTAAAACTCTTTTACAGTTCTGCAAAATTTTCCATTATCAGAATACAGAAACTGGGAGAACTTCACTAATGAGAGAACTAGTAAATGCCTCATCTGGATTTTGAATCTAAGTTTTTCTGACTCCAAGCCCAGTTCATTTCAATAAACCGTGCTGTTTGGCAGTTGGTAAAAAGGAAGTGATTTCCTTTCCTAAAATAGAGTGATATGTCAGAAACTGAAAACACGCATTCCTTTTCAACTCCTTGGAAAGATTGCAGAGTGAAAAGTACAAGATGTTGTTGTTAAGTGCCTTTGAGTCACTTCTAACACATAGTGACCATGTATAGGGTCGCCAAGAAGTGGCTGGTGGGTTTGAACTGCCCACCTTAAGGTTAGCAGTCCAGTGCTTATCCTATAGCAGCAAAGCAATATATGAGGGAGAGTTATTTGCCCTCTTACAGTGTGAACATTCTGTACTTTTCATTGTAGCTATTTACTATTTTATGTCTATTGATCAGGTGATTTTTCTGACTAGCTGCTTTCTTTTATGCATTGTTTCAGTGTCCGGCTGTATCTCATTTTCAGCAAAATGACATGCCTCTTCCTTGCCAAAGTGTATGTAATGTAGTATGACTCATCAGAAAAGTAGCATGACACATCAAAAATAAATGCACATGACTAGTGATTTAGGTAGCTAATAATGGCAAGAACATTGTATTATTCATGTCTAGATAATATTAATAGATAATTCAGTATCCTCAAACCCCAAGAGATGAGACTTCTAAGGCAGAAACACTGTTTCTATGGACTTTGCTAAATCAAAACAGATGTGCTGCAAGATACATTTTTATCAAAAGCTTTATTTTATAAATAGGCCCTCCAGCCAGACTTGTTTTCAGGTCTCAAAGCAGAACTCTTGAGTGTCTCCTGTACTCTGTCTTGGATATTATAAGAAACAATCTGTTTTCAAGAACTGAAATTTCCCATCAGACTTTTCACTCTGAATCAACTCTTTTTTTTTTTTTTTTTTAAAGATTTTACCACTGCACTCTTCAAATCATGGTAGAAAGACACTGTTAAAAACTAGAGAAGAAAGGATAAATTGCTACAATTTGATAAACTTAACCCATACTCATGGAGGCAGTAACTCTAAATACCAACAGTGAGGGAAGGAGTCTTCACATCAACTATCAATGCTATCCCCTCTGTACACAGGGTAGATAGAGATGGGCAACTTAGACATTAGCTACTTAAAATGAGGGGGAAATAAAGGCACTAAGTGACTGGCTTATCAGGTTTCAAGAAGGAGTTTAGTTTAAAAGTATGTGGGGGGAAAAAGAGTCCCCACTGAATAGTTTTCATCTTGTCTAACTGGGTCTGGTTAAAAGAGATGGAGATAAGATTCTATGATTCAATAGTGAGTAATTCTTATGATGACTAACTGCAACTGTCACAATTGTAAAGGTAGAAGTTTTGTAACAAAAATGAGGGAATAGTTAATATTACAGTCCAGAAATAAAGGACCCTAGGACCATAAAGGGAGAAGACCACAGGCAGAATGTTGGTCTTTATCCAGAGAAGCAGCAAACCAGAGATGGAGGCAGAGATGAGGCCATGGAGAAAGGGAGCAGCTGAGGACTTTAGATTCATGGGAAGAGAGGGACTAAGGGATGGCAGCCAGGAGGCAGACTTGCAGAATGTGCCCTTTGGTGGTTTAAATTATTATATATGCCTGAGTGTTTAAAAAAAAAAAGAGCTGAAATGAGCATAGAGAAATACTGTTACCTGATGGTACATGGAAGGGATTATAATCATTGTAATGAACCAAGGTGTATGATTTGTTGAATGTAAAACTGATGATCTGCCCTGTGAACTTTCACTCAATTCACAATAAAAATCTTAAAAAAAAAAAAAAAAAAGTAGAGAAGAATCACTGGTCCAACGCTGGCCTTATTGGGATTCAGTAAAACAATAACTGGAGACCATGATAATATATATTAAACAGTCCCATTGTTTTTATAATCCAATTATAATACTTATAAAACTACATTTATAATGTGTAATACTTATTATAAATACTTACCATATACATAATATTTACCAAGTATGTTGTTGCTATTATTGTTGTTAAGTGCTTTTGAGTCGATTCCAACCTATAGTGACCCTGTATAGCATTTCCAAGGAGCAGTTCATGAATTTGAACTGCCAACCATGTGATTCAAATCGAGCTTACAATCGAATGCTTATCCTACAGCACAACACCTGAAGTCCTTACCACATATAATACTGTATTTATAATATTTATTATTATTTTTACAGTTCCCTACAATTTAAAGAGCTTCCAATTTATGAAATTACCAATCTAACCTGTGTACTTTATTGATTTTATTTGACATTTGTCTTCATTGTTCAAAAATGTAAGAGAGTAGATAGTAGCTTCTGTACAAAACAGGAAGTATAAAACTTGGTGGGTAAAAGCCAAGCCTTTAGAGTCAAACAGATCTTAGTTGAAATGCTTGCTCCACCAATTACTAGTGCAAGATCCTAGAAAAGAATCTCCCAAGCTTCACATTTCCATCTCATTTGTAAAATACTACTTCTTAGGGTTGTTATGGGTATTGAGAAACATGATGTGTGTACAGAACTTTTCACATAAGAATTCCTCAGTAAATAAAAGCTATTTCTTTTAGTAAAAATAACAGCATAATATAAATTTAGACTTTTCCTAGAAATTCATACCTCCCCAAAGACTTCATAATAGAAGTCTAAATAAGATATTTAGACTCTAGTAGATATAGGAGCTCTGGTAGCATAGTGGTTACGTGTTGGGCTGCTAATCTCACTGCCAGCAGTTTGAAAATACCAGCAGTTCCATGGGAGAAAGAAGAGGTTTTCTGCTCTTGTAAAGATTTACAGCCCTGGAAACCCTATACAGGGTCACTATGAGTCGGAACCAAATTCACAACACACCACCATCATCAGTCTTATAAAAATCCATGTTTATTGACCTTTTTCTTCATATTAATATTTCTTTCATTTTATTGTAATTTATTTATTCTTTGGGGTGTGTGTGTGAATTTGCCTTTTTCAATCTCTCAGATCACTGACAGTGGCACTTGCTAATTGCCATCGAGTCATTTCTGACCCATAATGACTCTGTATAGGGTTTCTGAGGAGCAGCTGGTGGGTTTGAACCACCAATCTTGCAGTTCAAACTGACATTCTGATCTAGCACCTTATCCTGTAGAGCCACGCCAGGACTCCAACAGCAGCACTAGACAGAGTCTTTAACTGAGACCTGAACGCACACACTCTTCCTGCCTTACTTAAATGGCACTCCACCTTCACTGCCTGAAAACCCAGTGGGCAACAAAACAGCCTAATTCAGAGAACTCTATATCCTAAGTCAGGTTAGTTTCTGTTTAAAATAAAGAAAATGTAAATAAGGTGCAGTATTCTGTTATTTTTGTTCATTTCTAAATCTTTTGTTACCCATATTACACATCCTTGACTGTTCTTTGTCATCAGCCCTCTTGGCAAGTTCAGAAATGGATCTCTATGTAATGTATAATAATAAGTTCTTGATGCATGATTTCATTGTACCAGTACCAGGCTGTTTTGATCACTGTAGCCATGTAGTAAATTTTGAGATCAGGAGTGAGAGGCTTCCAACTTTGTTCATCTTCTTAAGCAGCGTTTTGCTTATCCTGAGTCTCTTTCCTTTCCATATAAAGTTTGTAATCTTTTTTTCCATCTCTTAAAAGAATGTCGTTGGAATCTGGATTTGGATTGCACTGTACCTGTACATTGCTTTGGGTAGTATTGACATTTTCACAATGTTAAGTCTGCCTATCCAGGAACATTGCATAATCTTCCATTTTAAGTCTCTTTTGGTTTCTTGTAGCAGTGTTTTGTAGTTTTCATTGCATAGCTCTTCTGTTTCTTTGGTTAGATTTATTACTAAGTATTTCATCCTTTGGGCGGCTATTGTAAATGGCACTGCTTTCCTAATTTCCTTTTCAGCACTGTCATTATTAGCGTGTTATCATTGTTGTTAAGTGACATCAAGTCAGTTCTGACCCATAGTGACCCTGTATAGGGTTTCCAAGGAGCTTGAACCACTGACCTTGCAGTTCAACCAGCTTTGCAGTCTGGTGTATTAACCCAC
>NW_006408651.1:1205946-1214279 GCF_000296735.1 Chrysochloris asiatica
AATTAATTAAGTATGTAGTTTGGTAATTTTTTATGTTTTCTGATTGCCTCCAGTAGGATATGGTCAGGGTGTGGTCTTCCCTTTTTAATCTTTTATGTGGCAGCCAAACAGCCTCACCGCCTGGCCGCCCTGCCCTGTAAAATGTTCTTGACCACAACTCTTATGGTCTTTGCTCATTAGTGTCTAATCTGTTCCTGAGATGGTCTCTAAATTCAGGTGGGACACGTTCAAGGTCATATTTTGATCCTCATGGATTTGTTTTTAATTCAGCTTCAGTCTGAACTCGCATCTGCGTAATTAATGGTCTCTTCCATAGTCTGCCTTTGGCCTTGTTTTGACTGATGATACTGTTCTTTTCTACTGTCTCTTCCCACAGATGTAGTCAGTTTGATGTCTCTGTATTCCATATGGTGAGGTCCATGTGTATAATTGTCTTTTATGTTGTTTTAAAAAAGCATTTGCAATGAATAAGTCATTAGTCTGCAAAATTCTCTCATGGAATCTCCACCATCAATTCTGTTACCAAGTCCATATTTCCCATTTACTGATCCTTCCCCCTTGTTTTTAACCTTTGTATTCCAATTGCCAGTAATTATCAATATATGTTGATGGCATGTTTGATCAATTTTGCACTGAAGAAGCTGGTAGAATTCTTCAATTTAATCATCACTGGCTTTAGTGGTTGCTGTGTAGATTTGAATAATAGTGTTATTGGCTGGTTTTCCTTTTAGACATATGGATATCACAGGCAGCGTTGTACTCCCAGGTAGATCTTGAAATGTTCTTTTAATAATGAATGCAACAAATTTCCTCTTGAATTTGTCATTTCTGGCATAGTAAAATATATTATTTTCAGATTTTAAATGTCCAATACCAGTGCATTTCAGATCACTAATGCCTAGGATAGAATCCTAGTATGGTGTTGAAGGATAGGCACTGGACCTCTAATTGCAAAGTAAGCAGTTCAAGCTCACCAGCCACTCCTTGGAAACTCTATGCAGGGTCACTATGAGTCAGATCTACTCAAGTGCACTTAACAACAACAACAAATTCCTAGGATATTTTTCTTTATGCATTCCATTTCATTTTTTGAAAACTTTCATTTTTCCTAGATTCATATTTCGTGAATTCCATGTTCCAACTATTAATTGGTGTTTGCAGATTTTTTTTTTTTTTCTAATTTGGAGTTGTGCCCCAATATCAAATTAAGATCCCCACAGCTTTACTCTATTCACATCATCACAGTCAACTATACTTTGAGGAGGCAACTCTTCCCCAGTTGTATTTTGAATGACTTCCAACCTGAGGGGCTCATCTTCCAGAACTGTATCTGACAATATTATCTGACAATATTCTGGTATTATTCATAATATTTTCATCTTCTGACACTAAACTTGTCAATGTTCCACTGCTATGTATAACGTTTTCACTAGTTAAATATTCAGAAGTAGCTCAAGTCTCCTTCTACCTAGTCTGTCTAGAAGCTCAGCTGAAACTTGTCCACTATGGGTGACCCTTCTGGTATTTAAAATACCAGTGGTATAGCTTCCAGCACCACAGCAGCATGCAAGCCACCACAGCACAACAAATTGACAGGTGAGTGGTAGAAAACTGAGGTTAATGACCATTTATTGCTATCATAGTCAACAGAAGCACAAATGAGATCAAATATCCTTAAGAATAAACTGAATATTCTAGTGGTTTAATTATCTAGAGGTATTTCATTAACACTCATTACAATTAAGGGTTTTGGTTTTTTTTTTTTTCTACTTTTCTTAAAACGCTGTTAAAACAGATAAATGTAGCTGCTTGTTAAAGTGTTGATAAGAGAAATGAAAAATAAAATGCAGCCTCTGTCTAAACATTCTCTCTGGATACTAGTACAGTCAGAAATGCAACAATAACATTTGCCTCAAAGAGAATCTGAAAGACAAACTAAGATGTACCTTATTATTGTTGTAGTTAGGCGTTGTTGAATTGTTTCAACTCATGGTGAACTCCATGTACAACAGAATGTACTACTGTCCAGTTCTATGCCCACCTCACGGTCCTGGGTTATGTTTGAGCCCATTATTGTAGTCATTGTGTCAATCCATTTTATTGATGGGCTCTCTCTTTTTTAACTGATGTTCTATTTTACCAGTATGATGTCCTTTTCCAGGGAGTTGTCCCTCTTGATACCACATACAAAGTACATGAGACAAAGTCTTAGCATCTTCCCTTGCAAAAGAGTATTATGGATGCACTTTTTCCAAGACAGGTTTGTATGTTTTGCTTGCAACCCATGATATAGTCAATATTCTTCGCCAACACCATAATTCAAGGGCATCAATTCTGCAGTCTACCTCATCGTCTAGCTTTCACATGCATATGAGGCAATTGAAAATATCATGTCTTGAGCAAGGTGTACCTTAAGGTAGCATTCTTTCCTTGTATGTTAAAGAGATATTTTACAGCAGATTTGCCCAGTGCAATATGTCAATTAACCGCTGTCTCCATAGGCATTAATTATTGAGTCAAGTAAAATGAAATCTTTGACAAGTTCAATCTTTTCTCCATTTATCAAGATTGGTCGATTTATGAAGTCTTTTCTTTCCTTTACATTGAGTTGTAATCCATACTTAAGGCTGCATTCTTTGATTTTCATCACTAAGTGCTTCAAGTCCTCTTTACTTTTGGCAAGCTAGGTTAGATCATCCCTAGGTTATTAGTGAGTTTTCCCCTAATCTTGGTAATGTATTCTTCTACATATAGCGCAGCTTTTCAGTTTATTTGCTCAGCATACACTGTGGTGAAAGGATAAAACCCTGCTATAATCTTTCCTGATTTTAAACCATGTAGACTCCTAGTGTGATGTTGTAGGATAAGTACTAGAATGCTAACTACAAGATCAGCCGTACAAACCCAGCATCCACTTCTCAGAAACCCTATACACAGATGTAGAGAACTTCTGGCCCACTGGTTGTATAAGGCCAGCAAAATAATTTGGTCTGGCTCTGCCAAGGCAACCACAGTTCCAGCCATCACATTAGGGGTGAGTTAATTAAATGTTTGACCAAATATGGTGGTGATGGTGGTTATGTACCGTGGAGTCAGTTCTGACTCATAAGGACCCTGTACAGGTTTTCCAAGACTGTAAATCTTTACGGGAGTAGAAAACCTCATCTTTCTCCTGTGGAACAGCTGGTAGTTTCAAACTGCTGACCTTAAGGTTCACAGCTTGATTCGTAACCACTACTCTACTGGAGCTCCTTATATATAGCATACTAATTTTTAAGCTAATAGTTTTATATGGTCCATAAAAGATGCTTTAAATTTTGGCAGAAAAAAAGGTTCCCATCCCTGCTATATAAGGTCACTATAAGTTGGAAACAATTCAGCATCACTTAACAAGAACTAACAACAGTATCCCCTTGTTTAGTTCAAACAACTGCCTCTTGGTCTATGTACAGGTACATGAGCACAATCAAATGTTCTGAAATTTCTATTTGTCACAGTGTTATTTTTAATGTGTTACGATCAACACAGCTGAATGCCTTTGCATAGTCAATAAAACACAGGAGTCCTGGGATAGCACTGCTGGTTAATACGCTGGACTGCAAAGTCAGTTTGAACCACAAGATCAGTGGTTCAAGCTCACCAGTCGCTCCTTGGAAACCCTATATAGAGTTGCTATGGGTCAGAACCAACTTGTTGGCACTTAACAACAATAAAGCCTCTTTGTAATATATTCTGCTTTTAACCAAGGTCTATCAAAGATCAACAGTGATTACCCTTGTTCCATTTTCACTTCTAAATCTAGCTTGAATTTTTGGCAGTTCCATGTAGATGTGCAACTTCAACTGTTTAGTTATCTTCCACAAAATTTCACTTCATTGTGATATTAAGGATACTGTTGAATAATTTGCACATTCTGTTGGATCACCTTTCTTTGGAATAGATACAAATATGGATCTTGTTGCCAGTTGGCCAGGTAGATGTCTTCCAAATTTCTTGGCATAGACATGTGATCTTTCAGAGTTGCAAATGTTTGTTGAAGTACCTCAATTGGAATTCTGTCAATTCCTGGAGGCTTGTTTTTGATTAATACCTTCAGTACAGGTTAACTTCATCATTCAATACTATCAGTTCTTCATAATCTTAACCTCATGAAACGGTTGAATATTGACCAATTATTTTTGGTTCAGTGACTCTATGTATTACTTTCACCTTCTTTTGATGCTTCCTCCATTGTTTGATGCTTCCAACATTATTTCGCATATAGAATCCTTCAATATATCAATCTGAGACTTGAATTTTTCTTTCAGATCTTTACACTTGAGATATCAAGAGCATGCTCTTTTTTTTTTTTTTTTTTTTTCGGTCTTCTAATTCCAGGTCTTTACATATTTCATTATAATAATTAACTTTGTCTTATCAAGATACCATTTGAAATCTTTAGATCAGGCAGGTTTCTCCATTTCTTAGCTACTTTTGTTCAAGAGCAAGTTTCAGAATCTCTTCTAACATCGATTTTGGTCTTTTCTTTCTTTTTTTCAATAACCTTTTGCTTTCTTCATTTATGATGTATTTGATGTCATTCTACAACTTGTTTGGTCTCTGGTCATTAATGTTTAGTGCATTAAATCTATTCTTGATATGATTTTTAAATACAGGTAAATACAATGTATTCGGAGTCCTGGTGTAGCATTATGGAATAAGCACTCAACCGCAAGGTCAGCAGTTCAAACTCGCCAGCCACTCCTTGGAAACCCTATACAGGGTCACTATGGGTCATAACCAACTAGATGACACTTAACAACAACAACAACATGATATATTTAGGCTCTCATGGACTTGTTTCAATTTTCTACAGCTTCAACTTAAACTTACATAAGAGCAATTGAAGATTTGTATTACAATCAGCCCTGGGCCTTGTTCTGGCTGATGATGTTGAGCTTCTCATTCATATTTCTCCACAGATGTATTCAATTTGATCCTAGTATATTCCATTTGGTGAACAATATAAACTGAGACTGCATGTTTATGATCTGCAGTCTCTGTTTATGTTGTTGATGAATGATATTTGCAATTAATAGGTCATTTGTCTTACAAAATTATATCATGCAATCTCTGTCGCTGTTTCTGTCACCAACACCATTTGATCCAGCTACGTGTTTGTTTCCAACTTTAACATTCCAACAATTAGTAATTATCAACACATCTTGATAGCCTATAACATTAATTTCCGACTGTAGAAGTTGGTAAAAATATTCATCATCTTTGGCATTAGTAGTTGGGGGTGTGAATATGAATAATACTTATATTAACTGGTCTTCCTTGTAGTTGCATTGTTACTTTTCTATATCTCACAGCATTGTACTTTATGATAGATCTCAAAATGTTCTTTTTGACAATGAATGTGATATCATTCCTCTTCAATTTGTCATTCCTGGCTTAGTATACCATATATGTACAAATCAAAATGGCCAGTACAACTCCATTTATGCTCAATAATGACTAGGATATTGATTTTTAATGCATTCCATTTCATTTTTGACAACTTCCAATTTTCTTAGATTCATGCTTTCATGTTCCAATTATTAATGGATGTTTGCCACTGTTTCTTCTCATTTTGAGTCATGCCATTTCCACAAATCAAGATCCAGAAGTTTTACTCCATTCACATCATTAAGGTTGATTCTATTTTGATGAGGCTTTTCTTCTTGGCCTTCCAATTTGAGGGGCTCATTTTACTGCACTGTATAAGACAGTGTTCCTTATGAATGCAGTAAAGTTTTCATTGGCTAATTTTTTTCAGTAGATAACCAGGTCCTCCTTCCTAGTTTGTCTTACTTAGTCTGGAAACTTCATGGTAACCTGTTTACCATGGGTAACCCTGCTGCTATTGTGATGGTGGTGGCATGGCTTCTAGCATCATAGCAACATGCAAACCATCACAGTATGACAAACTGACAGACAGGTGGTGGAAAAGCTGTCCTAGAGGAATGCAATGCATTCATTATAACACATTGAAGCAGCAGTACAGATAATGTCAGTGACATACACAGAAGATGAAGTGAGTTTTCCACCCTGCACAAAATGTTCTATACACTGATGCAGCTATGGAAATTGGGCTTTGTTGATATTGTGATTTGTGGTTGTTATGTGCCATTGAGTTGGTTCCCTCTCATAGTGAACCTGTATAGGGTTTCCACAGGACAGCTGGTAAGTTTAAACCACTGACCATGGGGTTAGCAGTCCAGTGCTTATCCTGCAGCACCATACAAAGACTATATTGTTGTCACTGTTACTGTTACTGTTAACTGCCATCAAGTCGGTTCTAACTCATAGCAACCAGGACTCTATACTACAGCATATTTCCAATAGTACATTCCACATAGTATTTATAAATAGTATTAAAATAGGATTTTGATTTCTGGTTCCATAAGTGGAAGACAACAAGACAAAAAGAATGGCTACGTAATTTTGCTACTTATGAAACAAGGAAATAATAAATAGTATTTCTCATGCCTCCATGAATTCTGAACCAATGGAGCAATATGACAAAGGAGTAGGCAACTAAAATATAAGTATCACCTTTATTGTTTATAACGTAAATGTTAGTCAATGTACTATATGATTTCTGCCAAATTGACCTAGTAACTGAACAACAGAATTTGACAGATTTACCTACCCAACCTCAGGATACGCAGGATGATGGCAGACACATCCTTCCTCCCTCTCATTCCCTGGTGGAGCTGTGAATGCCTGCTCCCTGTGATCAACCAGTTCCTAACATGAAAAAGGATGGAAGTAAGTTGAATATCCCCAGTTTATGCTTTTCAAATTGACCAATAGTAACTCTGCCCCCCTTAAAAATTAGTAAGGGGTGGAGAACAGCCAGGAATTATGCTAAGGTATGTCATTGATAATGAATGCTACCCTAAGTGAGGAGAAGCATGCCTTTCTTATATACATTAGTACAAAATTACTGATAATTTCTTATCAACTCGGCTCAACTTAGATTTACATACAGTAGCTACATTCTAATTTTATTCCTAAATGAATATTTTCTCTTGCCTTCTCCTAACCCACTCCCAAAATGCATACACTATTGTTGTTGTTGTTGTTAAGTGCTGTCAAGTTGTTTCCGACCCATAGTGACCCTGTACAGGGTTTCCGAGGGTGTAAATCTTTACGGGAGTAGAAAGCCTCATCTTTCTCCCGCGGAGCGACTGATAGTTTCGAACCGCTGATCTTAAGGTTCGCAGCCCGATTCGTAACCACTACGCTACCAGAGCTCCTATTGTATTGCATACACTATTAACCTATAAATAAAACCAATCACCATCATGGCTTGGACTCATGGCAACCCATAGGTGTCACAGTAGAATTTTTTGTACTCCATAGAATTTTCAATGACTTATTTTTTAGAAGTTGATTGCCAGTCCTTTCTTTTTAGGAGCCCTCTGGGTGAACTTAAACTTCCAACAACTCTGTTAGCAGCTGAGCACGTTAGCCATTTACACTACACAGGAATTACTAAACTACATGTTTAGTAATAAATAACTTAATTTGGAAGTGATTTCATGTTTTTATTCTAGTCTCTATAATTTTTTAACTTTACATATTCTGATTTATGTTACATACTTTTCATTTCCAGGAAGGAGCAAGTCAGTATAATGATATCAATATAAGATTCAGCACAGCCCTATACGCAATTAGATGCTTTTGTTGTTGTTAAGTGTCATCAAGTAGGTTCCGACCTATAGCGACCCTGTGTAGGGTTTCCGAAGAGTGGCTGGTACACTTGAACCACCAACCTTGCAGTTCAACTGACTACAGTCCAGAGCATCAATCCACAGCACCACACAAGGACTCCAATTAGATGCTTAACATGTGCTAAATGCTCTGAGCAAAACTCTGCTCCTCATGCTTTTCCAAAGAAGAAGCTACAAGTTCTTCATCTTTTTGTCCATTAACAACTTAATAACCTAATTTTGAAGACCATGGGAAATAAAAAAGTTTTTAGCTAGAACAAACCTATGGCCCAAACCACAGTAATCCACATGCACTGCAAACACAGACATTATGAGTAAACATGCATCATGATTATAATGCAAGCCAATGAGCTATTATACAGTTTATCTGCTCTCTTCTGCTTATTGTGGATTATTCACCCTAAAACAAGCGCAAAAAAATGTGATAATGCTGAAAAGGTTGAAAGAGAAATTTAACAAGATACTATGTCCTAATCAGGTAAATTTCCTTGAATATATCCCACCTGAATTTAGAGATTATCTGAAGAACAGATTTGATACATTAAACACTAAAGACCGAAGACCAGAAGA
>NW_006408651.1:1216190-1217232 GCF_000296735.1 Chrysochloris asiatica
AAGCGGCAGCATCAATGTACTCAGGCGTGGCAACAGTAGTGAGGTTGGCCCAGGATCAGGCAGTGTTTCGTTCTGCTGTGCATAAGGTCGCTATGAGTCGGTGCCAACTTGATGGCACCTAACAACAACAACAACAATCAGTTAAATTATGTAAAATCTGATAAGATATGTTGTTGTTGTTGTTAAGTGCCATCGAGTCAGTTTTGACTCACAGTGACCCTGTATAGGGTTACTAAGGAGTGGCTAGTGAGTTTGAACCACCAACCTCTCAGTTCAGATCAACCTTGTGGTCTAGTGCTTATCCTACAGTGCCATACTAGAACTCCAGGCTTTTAAATAGAAGCAAGAAAATCTTTGAAATTTGAAGCTATTTGTTAGTAGAGGGGCTTTGTTATCACATCAAATAAATTTTTTATTATAATTCAAGTAGAGCTGAGTTACATATCACAGTGTTTTAGCCACATCAAACTGAATTAGATCTTATTTGTATTTCACACATTAAAAATGTGTGCAATGCATATAATTTCCCTACTAAGAATTAAAATAGTGATTTGTCACCTCTGATGTCTTTAGCACACCTGATGTCTTCCAACTGTAATGCATACTTATTGATGTATTGCTAGCCTTAGAGATAGAAAGAGAAACTTCAAGTCCTTCCCTCTTACAAAAGAGAGAGAGAGATAAGCATGGATACAGAAAAATATGGCCTTGGTTATAGAAATGATGCTGAGATTGCCTGATAGAATTTTGTAAGACCAATGACTTATTCATCACAAATGCCTTTTTTAAATAGAGTAATAGGTGACTACACACATGGACCTAGCAAGATGGAGTACATAGAAATCAAAGTGACTACACCTGAGGGAAGACACAGTGGAAAACTTGATATCATCAGTCAAAACAAGGCCAGAGGTCAACTACAGAACCCATCAGCAATAACTCATATGTAAGTTCAGGCTGAAGTTCAAGAAAATTAAAAGAAGTCCACAAGAGCCAAAATATGAGCTTGGACATATTCCACTTAAATTTAGAGGCCATCTCA
>NW_006408651.1:1219102-1235989 GCF_000296735.1 Chrysochloris asiatica
CTGCACAAGATTTCTTTAAAGAGTTCAGGAGCAAATCTATCAGTTTGAGGAATAAGGCATGACTAACCCAAACTATGGTATTTTCAGTTGGCTCGTATGTATGTGCAAGTTGGAAGATATATAAAGAAGACCATAAAAGAATTGATGCATTTGAGCTATAGTTTTGGAGAAGAATATTGGAAGTACCATGAACTGCCAGAAGAACAAACAAGTCTATCTTGGAAGAAGTACAGTCAGAATGCTCCTTAGAAGCAAGTATGTTGAGATTTCATCTCTCTTGGTCATGGTAACAGAAGGGGTTAGCTCCTAGAGAAATCATGCATGGTAAAGTGGAGGATCAATAAAAAAGAGAAAGACCTCTAATGAGATGGATTTATAACAATGGAAGCAACAGTGGGCTCAAACATAACAACAGTGGTGATGGTAGCACAGGATCATGCAGTATTTCATTCTGTTGTCCAAAGGGTGGCTATGAGTTGGAACCAACTCGATGACACCTAACAACAACAATAATGGAAAGTGTAATTAGCCCTGATAGTGTAGTAGGTTACAAGTTGGACTGCAAACTACAAGTTCAGAAGTTCAAATGTACCAGCCGCTTTACAGGAGAAAGATGAGGTTTTCTGCTTCTATAAAGATTTACAGCTTCTGAAACTCTGTACAGGATCACTGAGTGGAAACCACCTCCACAGCACACAACCACCACCACTACCAATGGCTGACATAGCACTGCAGGATAAGCACTGTACTGTTAACTTCAATATTGGTGGTTCAAACCCATCAGCTGCTCCTTTGAAACCCTATACAGGGTCACTACATGATGGCGCTTAACAACAGCAACAATGGCTCGTGTGGTGCTGTAGAATAAGCACTGGATTGGTAACCACAAAGTCAGATGTTGAAAACCACCAGCTGCCCCCATAAACCCTATGAGTCAGAACCAACTTGATGGCACACAACAACAACAAAAGACTAACCCACCACTCATCAATCAGTTTGTGTTACTGTGGTGGATAGTGTGTTGCTGTGATGCTGGAGTCTATGTCACTGTTATTTGAAATACCAGCAGGCTAACCCATGGTGGACAGATTTCAGCTGAGCTTCCAAGCTCCATAGCACACAACCACAACCACAACCACTACCAATGGCTGATGTAGTGCTGCAGGATAAGTATGTCCAACTTGGAAGAAGGCAAGGTGGTCCAATTCTGAATGATTAGCCCCTGAAAATCTAACAAATCACAGTGGAGCATTGTCTGATAAAGTGCCAAAACGTGAGCTCCCGAGGTTTAAAGGCACTCAAAATCTGCTCCTCAAATAAGCATTGACCGGAACCTTCATTTGCTGATGGGCACAATTCAAATTCAGAAGAAATAGCTGCAAACATCCATTAATATCGGAACCTGGAATGTACAAGTATGAATCTGGGAACATTGAAAATTGTAAAAAATGAAATGGAGCTTATGAAGATCATATCCTAGATATTAACGAGATGAAATCAACAGGTTTTGGTCATTTTGAAGTGGAAAATCATACGGCTTTCTATAGCTTGAACGACAAACTGAAAAAAGGCATTTGATTAATTGTTAAAAAGAGCATTTCAAGAACTATCTTTAAGTAAAATTATGTCTGTGATAGGATAATACATAGTCCTAGTGTGGCACTGTAGGATAAACACTGAATTGCTGACCAAAAGATCAGTGTTTCAAACCCACCAGCCCTCCTCAGAACCCCGATAAAGGGTTACTATGAGTTGGAACTACACAGCAACACAGAAGAAGTGAGGATTTATTGTTATTGTAAAGTGCCGTTGAGTCAGTTCCGACTCATAGAGACCCTGTTTAGGGTTACCTAGGAGTAGCTAAAGGGTTGGAACTTCCGACCTTGTGGTTCAAAATGACTTTGCAGTCCAGCTCATTATCCCATAGTGCCACACCAATGGCCTCGATTTTCTCTCCATTTATATAATGTTTGTTTTCTGATCA
Organism: Chrysochloris asiatica; assembly: GCF_000296735.1. Classification (NCBI taxonomy): domain Eukaryota; kingdom Metazoa; phylum Chordata; class Mammalia; order Afrosoricida; family Chrysochloridae; genus Chrysochloris; species Chrysochloris asiatica. The sequence continues at coordinate 1,221,087 of NW_006408651.1, forward strand.
CAAACTATAACACTTAGTTGCATAAAGCTTGATTCGTCATGTAATTGATGTTTAATTAAGTTAGATTTAAAAAAAGAAGAAGAAAAGGTGGGTCTTTAGGATAAGCCCTGGACTGCAAACCCCAAGGTCAGTTTTTCAAGCCCACCAATAGCTCCAAGGTACAGATGAGGCTTTCTGCTGTCACAAAGATTTACAGCCTTAGAAACCCTATACAGGGTCACTATGGGTTGGCACTGCCTCAATGGTACCTAACAACAATAAGTATCAATAAGGCTATTATATTAAACCAATGATTGTGGTAATAATGGTGGTTGTGTACCACTGAGTTAGTTCCAACTCATAGCAACCCTGTATAGAATTTCTAAGGTTGTAAATCTTTATGGGAGCAGAAAAACTCATCATTCTTCCTCAGAGCAACTGGTAGATTGAAAGTAACCTTGCTGTTAGCAGTCTAGCTCATAATCCACTTCACTACTAGGGCTTCTTAAAAGAATAATAGCCCAAACAAAAAAATATATAAAAATAGAAATATTGCATCCTTAGATAACTGTAGAAAGCTCTCAGCAAATAATCAAAATTTGGCGAAATGATGTATTCCATCCGTTTGGAATTCATGTTGCAACATTTAGGTAGTTGACCCACCTTTCTCTCTCCTTCCCTTCCCACTCCCTTTCCTCTGCACTTCTTCTTTAACAATTGTATTAAGGTACAGTTTATACACTATAAATAGTTAAGTGTACAATCAATATTTAAAAAATAAATTTACACAAAATCAAAAGGACAACGTTTGCCTAAGGACAAAGTTAAAAAAGATTGGAAAGGTGCATGGAAGGGAAATAGGACCCACAGGGAGGAAGCGGGATAGCCGTTGTTGCATGGAGGGGATTGTAATCACAAAGATGAACACAGTGTAAAATGTGTTGAATGTTAAGCTGATGATTTTGTCTGTAAATCTTCAATCAATACACAATAAAAACTTAAAAAAATAAAAATAAATAAATAAATTTTAAAAAGGTATTTGCAATAAATAAAAACATTAGAATAAATACACAGTCTCTTGTATTTCTTTAATTTATTATACTCTCTCTCTCTCTCTTTTTAATCTTTGTCTCTTTGAGTTCTCCTTTAACTCCTAATACAGTGCTGAGTATTCATAGGCAGCCAATAAACCTTTATTGAAGGAATGAATACATTATTTATAGATATTTAAGTACCTGACTAGACTTCTCGCTGTAGGTGATTCACTTGAACTATTCTTCAGAAACCAAATCCATCATGGCATGAGGCTTTTCCTACTAGCCTGAGCACTAGTGTCTCTTGTCTTAGACCTCAGAGAGGGTGAAATGCATTGTTAATCTTGCATGGGGAATCCAAATTTGTACATTTTGAGAGGAACTGAAGAGCCAGCATCTTCAGGACTTCAGACTGCTTTAAAGATTGAACTCAGACTATGCCTAAATTCTGTTTTGAATAACAAAATGCTCTTAATTTCCCAGGCAAGAACTAAACTTGATTAATAAGCAGTTAACTCATAGGGTAATACCTGAGTGTCATACACAGTCTTTAATAATGCACGGTGAAATCTTTTACACATTCGAAGGCAGTATCTAAATGAAAGGAATTGAACATTGTAATTTATACTCACTTATTTCTCCTGTTTAGTCATTGTAACTTAGAGGACAGCAACTGCAAGAGACAAAGTTTGAATAAGTTTTGCTGGATGAGAATATAATATCAATTTGGAATTTTCTCTTTAAAACATAATAAATCACATACATAAACATGAACTATTTTAATTATGATTACATATTTTATGCTACTAGGATATTGATTTACAAATCATCAGAAATTCAATAGAAAATAAAAGGATTAAGTAAAAGAATAACTTTACAGTTTATGAGTACTGTAACTCATTTCATTTGCATTAAGTCAACCTTCAGAATATGTCATTGTTGCCATGTAGCTATAAAGGTTTTTTTTGTTATGTTTTAAGTGTGGTATATATTTCTTAATGACCTGTGTAATAATATACGAAGTCATTTTATGTGATTGTTGTTGTTGTCAGGTGCCATCGAGTCGGAACCGACTCATAGCGACCCCATGCACAGCAGAACGAAACAATGTCCGATCCTGGGCCAACCTCACCACCGCTGCCACACTTGACGCCATTTTTCAATTATCTTCAGCAACATTTTACTTTCATGTGATATTAATGATTTTTTTTATGATTTCTGCATTGCATTGGGACACAACTCTTTGTGCACAACTATGGATCTCTTCCAACAAGTTGGCCAGGTCTTCCAAATTTCTTGAGTAGTTGCCTCCAATGCTGTATCAGTTTGTTGAAAGATTTCAGTTCTCAGAGCCTTGTTCTTTGTCAATGCCTTTAAGTGCAGCTTGGACTTCTTCCTTCAGTACCATTGGTTCTTTTGTTTGTTTAAACTTTTTATTATGAATTGAGTAAAAGTTTACAGAGCAGATCATCAGTTTTATATTGAGTAAATCATATATTTTGCTTCACTGCAATAATTGCAATCCCCTCCAGGCACCATCAATTAAAAGTATTTACCTCTATTTCCTTTAACACTTGCACTTATCCCAGTGTCTCCTGCTTACCTTCATCTTGCCTCTGCTCATCTCCCTCATTGTATGTTGCCTGCTCCATCACCCTGTTAACATGTGTCTACTACTTTCTAGCCTGTGAAGAGTTCACTCTCCCCATCCCCTACTCCAATCCCAGATAACCATCTTAGAATGTTTCATTTAGCAAGAAAATGTTTTCTTAACTTTCTACAACAATGGTCTCATACAATATTTGTCCTTTTGTGATTGACTAATTTCACTCAACATAGTGTTTTGGTTGGCATTAGAAGATAAGTACTGTACTACAAACTGCAAGGTTGGAGGTTCAAACACACCAGATGAGTCTTGGGACACTTATACAATGCCCTTATGAGTTGGAACCAACTCTACAGCACTTAACAACACCAACAATATCCTCCAAATTCATCCATGTTGTGAGGTTTTTTTGTTTTTAAGTTTTTATTGTGAATTATGTGTTAGTTTACATGGGTGAACATTATCTTTACATTCATCCTATCATGTTTTGTTTCATTGCAATAATCACAGTCCCATACACCATTAAACAACCAAAGAGTACCATTGGTTCTTGATCATATGCTACCTCTTGAAATGGCTGAATATTGACCATTTCTTTTGGTACTCTGTATCCCTCTCATCTTAAATTGATGGTTTCTGCATTATTCACTATTTTGCCCACAGAATCTTTCAGTATTGCTTTCTGAGGCTTGAATTTTTCTTCAGTTATTTCAGCTTGAGAAATGCTAAGTGTGTTCTTCCCTTTTGGTTTTCTAATGCCAGGTCTTTGCACATTTCATTATAGTACTTTGTCTTCTTGATGTTCCCTTTGAAATTTTCTGTTCAGCTCTTTTCCTTATTTCATCTATTCACTATAGCATCTCTACATTCAAGGGCTAGTTTAGTAGGAGTCTCTTCTGACATTCATTTTGGTCTTTTCTTTATTTCCTGTATTTTTAATGGCCGTTTGCTCTTTTCCTATATTATGTTCTTGATGCAGCCCACAACTCTTCGGATCTTCATCATTAGTGTTTAACACATGAAATCTGTTCTTGAGATGGTCTCTAAATTCAGATGTGTTATGTTTGAGGTCATATTTTTGCTCACATAGACTTGCGTTGGTTTTCTTCAGCTTGACCCAGTACTTGCATATGAGCAATTGTTGCTCTATTCCATAGTCAGCCCCTGCACTTGTTTTGGCTGATGATATTAAGCTTTTCCACTGTCTTTTCTCACAGATGTATCATTTTGATTTTTGTGTAGAAATTGGTTGTTGTTGTTGTTGGGTATCATAGAGTAGGTACCAACTCATAGTGACCCTATGTACAACAGAACACTGCCCAGTCCTGGGCCAACCTCACAATTGTTGCCACGCTTAAGCCCATTGATGCTGCCACTTTGCCAATCCATCTCACTGGGTGTCTTCCTCATTTACCAAACATGATATCCTTCTCCAGTGACTGTTCCTTCCTGACAAAATGGCCAAAGTCTGAGATACAAAGTTTGGCCATCCTGACCTCCAAGGAGCACTCTGGCTGCACTTCTTCCAATACAGATTTGTTGATTCTTTTGGCAACCCGTGGCACTTTCAGTATTCTCCTCCAACACCATAACTCAAAAGCATCAATTCTTCTATGGTCTTCCTTATTCACTGTCCAGCTTTTGAATACATATGAGGTTATTGGAAATAACATGACTTGGGTCAGGCGCACCTTAGTCTTCAAGCTGACAGCTTTGCTCTTCACACTTTAAAAAGGTCTTGTGCAGCAGATTTGCCTAATGCAATACGTCATTTGATCTCTTGCCTGCTGCTTCCATGAGTGTTATAGTTGATCCAAGAAGAATGAAGTCCTTGACAACGTCAATCTTTTCTCTGTTAATAGGAATGTTGTTTATTGGTCCAGTGGTGAGGATTTTTGTTTTATTTACATTGAGATACAATCCATACTGAAAGCTGTGCTCTTTGATCTTCATCAGTAAATATTTGAAATTACTGTGCTCTTTGAGCTTCATTAATAAACAACAGAAATTGGTAGACTCCTTCAATTTCATCATCATTGTTGTTAGTGGCTGGTGCATAAATTTCAATAGTGGCAATATTTACTGGCATTTCTTGAAGGCATAGGCGTATTATCCTATCACAGACAACATTGTACTTCAAGATACATCTTGAATCTTCTTTTTGATGAAGAATGCAATGCCATTCTTCAACTTGATTGTGTGATTCAAAATGGGAAATACCTGTCCATATCAGCTCACTAATGCCTAGGATCTGTATGCATTGCATCTCCTTTTTGACAACTTCCAACTTTCCAAGTTCATATAGCCCACATTCTAATTAGTAATGGAATTTTGCAGTTGTTTCTCCTCATTCTGAATTGTGCCCCATCCACAAATGAGGGTTCAATTCATGTCATTGTGGTCAACTCTACTTTAAGGAGGCTTCTCTTCCCCAATCGTATTTCCAGTTCTTTCCAACCTGAAGGACTCATCCTCTAGAAATATATCTAACAATATTCTGATGTTAATGCTAATGTTTTTATCTTCTGACACTATATCTGACAATATTCCCCTACTATTCACTAGATTTTCAGTGCTTAACCATTCAGAAGTAGCCTTCCTCTCTTTCTTCCTACTTTTTCTTATTCTAGGAGCTCTGCTGTCCTACATGGGTGACCCTGCTGGTATTTAAAATACTAGGGTCATAGCTTCCAGTATCACAGCAACACAAAAGCCACCACACAACTGACAGAAGAGTGTTGGAACCACATGGTAGAAACGTGAAAATCACTTATCTTCTATTTCTCGTACAATGGCTTGGGAACAGAAATCTGAGATTACTTAATAAATCTGGGTCTCCGAGCATCTCTAGCTTGGTCTCTTTATGAACGGGAAGGTCTGTGTTGTATAGTGTTGTATCCTAGACACATATGCAAAGTAAACAGTTAGTTGTGCTAATATTTGCTTTGGGCCAAGTGAGGGATTTTTCTTATCTTCATTATTCACAGCTGATTATGAATGACTATGAATTGCAAACACCTCTTCTTTTGTCACATTCACATATAGTCAAAGTCAGTACTATCTTTAAGTTTAATTCTTTGGAAGCAAGATACATAAAATAAGGGTATCATGTGTCATTTCAGTGCTCAATCTCTTGGAAAGCTAAATAATTCTCTTCTTTCTCCTGAGCATAACTATTTTCTAAAGATATTCCCTGTTTCACCAATAAGAATAATCACATGGGACTTTCCCCCCCAAGGTGTTATTTTGATTTCAAGAATTAAGCTCTAATTGAGCAGCTGAGAAAGAGCCTGCTATAAATGTTAAGGATGGAGCTAGCTTGTCTAATGAACTCCAGCTGATAAGGGGGGCAGGTGAAAGGAAAGAGGATAAGCAAGCAACATTAGTGGATGTGTTGAATATTTGCTTATCCAAATGCTGTTTATTGAGCCCCTTCTAAGTGGTTGTGCTATGGGTTGCAAACCTCAAGGTCAGCTGTTCGAAACTACCAGCTGTTCCGTGGGAGAAAGATGAGGCTTTCTGCTCCCATAAAGATTTACAGCCTAGGAAACCCTGTACAGGGTCTCTATGAGTCAGAACCAACTCTGCGGCACATAACCCCCACCACCATACTGCATAATGGAGTACTGGTGTGGCACCTTAGGATAAGCACTTGACCTCAAGGTAAGTTTGAACTACAATGTTAGCAGTTCAAACTTCCCAGTCACTCTTCAGAAACCCTATACAGGGTCACCATGAGTAGGAACCCACTCAATGGCACTTAACAACATCAACAACATGCTACATAAATGAGTATAGAGTAATGATCATAATATACACCTAAACAAATGTAATATTTATATTGCTGTAAGGGTTTTAAGGACTCCTGACATAAGATAAGCACTGGACTGCTAAACATGAGGTCTGTGGTTCCAACCCACTAACTGTTCCTCAGAAATCCTATACAGAGTCACTATGAGTCGGAACCAACTCAATGGCACTTAACAAGTAGTGGAGTGGATTACAAGTTGGGCTGCTAACTGCAAGGTCAGCAATTTGAATCAACCAGTCACTCGATGTGAGAAACATGAGGCTTTCTGCTCCCATAATAATTTACAGTCTTGGAAATCCTACACAGGGTCACCATAGGGAAAATGACTCAATGGCACACAACCACCACCACCAGTTTGAGACTTTGGAGAAAACGTCCCTGATTCAGTGTTTTAAATAAGGCAAACTATGTGGAGGATTTCTCAGGTAAACAGGTAGGATGGTGAAGACATTTACAGTTAACGAAACCTAAAATCTCTGACACAGTTAGTAAAACTCTAAAAATGAAAGAAGCTTGGGCTAATTGAGAACCTGTGTGTGGATCATGAGGCCAGCTGGGGTGCATTCCTGACAAGATGATGCTGGAGACAGAGTCAGGGGCAGCATAATGAAGTCCTTGAAGGTTAGGTTAAATATTAAAGACTTTATCCTAAGGGCATAGACAAGACTTCTGAAGGTTTTTTTTTTAAGGTTTAATGTGATTAGAGTCACATTCTAAAGCGATCACTCTGGTTACTCTAGAGAAAAAATTACAAAGAGGCAAGAGTGGATACAAGATCACCAGTTATGAAGCCATTGCAATGGTCCCAACAGGAAGTAATGATGGTTTGGACGCTAGTCACGTTAGTGGAGATTTAGACATGTGGATGGGTGAAGGAAAGATATTATAGTTCTCAATGTATAAGAAAGAAAGTGAAATGAACAGATGTCAAGAATGAGTAGGTCCCTGGTACTAGTCTATACTGAATGCTAAGAAACATATTTTGAGGAATCAATGTCCTTGAATTTACTTTTGGATATGTTTTTGTAAATGTTTTTGTGACATCTAAGTCGACACGTAATGTTGGTCATTAAATATACAAGTACTGTACACACAACTTATCCACACAGAATATAATACAAGATCCTCAATGGTTGCCTGAAACTGTGGATAATACCAAACCCTAATGTTTGATTTTTTTCCCCTAGACATGAAACATAGGCAATATGACATACCAAGATACTCCAAGTGGGCAATGTAAGACTCTGGCATGGTGCAGCTTATTCGCTCACCCAGTTGTGTTTTCCAAGATCATGACCAGCTGAGAAAGAGGAAGGCAGCTCTCGAACAAAACAAGACAACATGAGATTTCATCACACTACTTCCTGGTGTGGTGCTGAGGGCTAATGGGTGGTACTGCAAGATCTGTTTAAACAGCAAAGTCAGAAGCTGAAGCTCACCAGTCGCTCCTCGGAAACCCTATACAGGGTTGCTATGGGTTGGAACCGACTTGACAACACTTAACAACAACAACTCATAACAGAATGCAACTTAAATAATCTCAGACTGAAAATGCAGAAAGGGAAACCATAGCTTGTCATACTGTGGTTGCTTGCATGTTGCTGTAATGCTGAAATCTATACACTGTTACTTCATATACCAACAGGGTCACCCATGGTGGGCAGGTTTCAGAGTAGCTTCCAACTAAAATAGACTAAGAAGACAGTCCACTTCTGAGTTCTTACCCCTGAAAACATTAAGAATAGCAACAAAATATTGCCTAATATAGTGCCAGAAAATGAGTCCCTCAGGTTGGAAGGCACTCAAAACACAACTGAGGAAAAGTTGCCTCCTCAACTAATGTCGACCTTAATAACATGGGGAGAGCAAAGCTTTTGGAACCTTCATTTGCTGATGGGACATTACTCAAAATATAACATCCATCAATAATCAGAACATGGAATGTACGAAGTATGAATCTAGGAAAATTAAACGTCATCAAAAATGAAATGAAACACATAAAGATCAATGTCTTTGGCATTAATAAGCTGAAATGGACTGGCATTGACAATTTGGAATTTGACAATCGAATGGTTTACGATGCCTGGAAACCCAAATTCAAAAAGGAATGATGTTGCATTCCTCATCAAAAATAACATCTTAAGATCTATCTTGAAATATAATGCTGTCTGTAATAGGATAGTATCTACACACCCACAAGGAAGACCAGATAATAAAACTATTGTTCAAATTTATGCACCAAACACCAAAGCCAGTGATGAAGAAAGTGAAGAAATAAATCAACTTTTTCAGTCTTAAATTGATCAAACATGCAATCATAATGCATTGATAATTATTGGTGATTGGAATGCAAGAGTTGGAAACAAAAAAGGAAGGATTGGTAGTTTAAAAATATGGCCTATGTAATAGAAATGCCACTGGAGATCTCATGATAAAATTTTGGAAGACCTCAACTTCTTTGCAAAACCCTTTTTCAATAACACAAATGGTGACTGTACACCTGGACCTTGCCAGATGAAATACAAAGGAATCAAATTGACCGTATCTGTGGGAAGAGAGCACGAAGAGCTCAATTTATCAGCCAAAACCAAGGGCACAGATTGACTATGGACCAGACCATCAATAGCTCATATCCATTTTCAGGTGGAACCTTAAGGAAATTAAAGCAAATCCAAAAGAGTTAATATATGATCTTGAGTACGTCCCACCTGAATTTAGAGACCATCTCAAGAACATATTTAATGCATTATACATCAATGACCAGAGACCAGAAGAGTTATGGGATATTAAATGCATCATATGTGAAATAAGCAAAATGTCATTAAAAATATAAGAAAGAAAAGAACAAAGTAGATGTCAGAAGAGACTCAAAACTCCCTCTTGAATGTAGAAAAGCTAAAGTGAACAAAAGAAATGATGAAGTAAAAAAGCTTAAAATTTTTTTCAAAGGGCAGCTTGAGAAAACAGGGTAAACTATTGCAGTGAAATAGCAAAGACCTAAAGAGAAAGAACCAAAAGAGAAGAACATGCTTATCATTTCTCAAGCTGAGATAAAAACAAAATTCAAGCCTCAGGTTATAATATTGAAGGATTCTTTGGGCAAAATAATGAATGATGCAGGAAGCATCAAAATAAGATGGAAGGACTACAGAGTGTTTGTATAAAACAAAAAATAGGTCATTGTTCCATGGAAACAGGAGTTAAAGAAACCAAATGATGCATTGTGCAAATATGCTGTGAAAGACCTTGTTAGTAGGTTAAAGAGCAAAGATGTCACTTTGAGGACTAATGTTCTCCTGACACTCATCGTGGTATTTTCAATCGCCTCATATGCATGTGAATTATGGTATTGAAGTAGAATGTTGAAAGTACCAGAATTTTCAGAAGAACAAACAAATGTTATTAGATAAAGTATAGCCAGAATGCTCCTTAGAAGGGAGGATGTCAGCTGACACCAATTTTACCTATTCAAGAATATAGAAAAGGATGGAAAAATAATACATTTTATGAAGCAAGCATAACCCTCACACCAAAACCAAGGAAAGACATCACTAATAAAGAAAAGTATAGACCAATATCCCACAAGGTCAGTGGTTCAAGCTCACCAGCTGCTCCTTGGAAACTCTATACAGGGTCGCTATGAGTTGGAACTGACTCAGTGGCACTTAACAACAAAGTCTTCATGAACACAGATGCAAAAATTCTCAAGAAAATCCTAGCCAATAGAATTCAACAGCAAATCTAAAAACTAATAGATCATGACCAAGTAGGATTCACACAGGGATTCAAGAATGATTCAATATTAGAAAAACAAACAATGTAATCCACCATATACATAATAAAGAAAAAGAACCACATGATCATATCAATTAATTCAGAAAAGTCATTTGACAAAATTCAATACCCATTTTAATAAAATCTTAATAAAACACTCAAAAAAAGTAGGAATTTAAGTGAAATTTCTCAATATAATTAAGAGCATATGTGCAAAACCAACAGCCAAAATCACTCTCAATGGAGAAAAACTAAAAACAGGGACCAGTCACTGAAAAACGAAATCATGCCTGATAAAGTAGATTCAGAAAAAAAGAAGAAGAGTCCCATTAAGATGGATTGACACAGTGGCTGTAACAATGGACTCAAACATAACAACAACAACAAAGAAATGCAAAAATTATCCACCACCAGGCAATGTTTCATCTTGTTGTTCCATTGTACAAAGGTGGATGTGAGACAAAGCCTTCTAGATAGCACCTAACACACAATTGTATAAATATCAGATGCTCTATCTGGTTTGAAATCTAAGTCATAGAAGTAGATTGCATTTAAACCAATGGAAGTGGAAAAAATCATCAAATGAAAGAATGGAAGGAGATAAAAGGACCTGAGAAGAAGAAACCTAAACAAACAAACAAAACAAAATGGCTAGGAGAGGCCAGAAGAAGACTTAGTGAGCATAATCTATGAAAGTCAAAGGAAAAAAAAAAAAAAAAAAAGAAGGTTTAAAGAGAAAATGGTCAACTGAGACAAAAGTCAATTGATGTCTTAGTAAGGCTAATAGGGAAAATGTCTCGTGTATTTAGCTATATGAAGAGCATTGGAGACCTTAACAAAAATTGTTAAAGTACAGCCATGGTGGGCAGAGTTAGAGGGTGCTTTAGACCCAGGAATGTGGACTGGAAAGGTGGGTAGTATTTGTAACACCACTCTGATGTCTTGGTGTTACAAAAGCCCAGCTCACAATCCACTGCACTGCTAGGATTCCTTACTTACCTCATTAGGCAATTGTAATTATCTAAAAAGACCATGCATGTATACTGTAATTCTTAATATAAAACCTGGAACATTGCGCTTGTGTTCTGCTCTATCAGCCATTGTTTTTAGCACAGTAGGCTTTGCCTTGTGAGGAGAGCTGCAGACCTCCAGTGTTCCAGAGGTGTGTAAAGCTCCTCAGTCTTGGGACTCATGGTTAGGAAGCCCATTTTTGCTACACTCTTTGAGTGACTTTCTCCTAGAGCTCCTTCTCCATCTCTCTTTGTCTTTCTCTAATTGGTTCTGAACCTGGCTGGGGACACCTACATTTCCAGCAAACATATTTTCATTACATAATGCTTTCTGGGGCAGTAGTCCACTGGGCAATTTACTAATGGTGTCACTTTATTATCTGAACCTGTATTGAAAATCATCAAGCAAAAAATGATTTGTACTTCATGCTTGAAGAATTCATATAGTTTCTATATTTTGATACTTTATGTATTTTAAAGTTGTGACTTGAATGCAACCATTGGACAATGAATAAGGGAGACCATAGTAGAATTGGTGCATTTGAGTTATGGTGTTGGAGGAAAATATCAAAAGTACTATGGACTGTCAGAAGAACAAACAGATCTGTGTTGGAAGAGTGCAACCAGAATACTCCTTAGAAGCTAAGCTGTCCATACTCTGTCTTGCATACTTGGAAAATGTCATCAGGAGGGACCAGTTCCTGAAGAAGGACATCACGATTGATAAAGTGAAGGGTCTGAGAAAAAGAGAGAGAACCTCAGCTAGATGGATTGACACAGTGGCAACAACAATGGGCTCAAGTGTAGTAACAATTGTGAAGAACAGGCAATGTTTCATTCTGTTGTGCATGGGGTCTCTATGCATCAGAACTGACTCGATGTCGCCTAACAACAACAACAATATATATTTTTACAGTTGTGTGGACACCTAATCATATGACAGTACCTCATGAAATGAAACAGATATAAGTATATTATGTTTTAATGTGTTATGATCAAAGTAAAAGACAACACCCTACTATGAGTTACATCATTTAATTAATAAGATGGAAGCAGTCTTTCTACCTAGCCATCCAAATGCCTGACTACATACATCTCATGTATCAGTAATTAAATTATATGATGTGTGAATATATAAAAATATTACCTGTGCTACAAGACATCATGCAAATCTAAATTCTTTGCTACTATTTTTGTTGTTGTTGTTATAATTATTCAAAATCTAACACCCTCTCTTTACATCTGAGTACGTATAAGCAGGTTGTATATCGTATAGGGAAATAGTTATCAACTTCTCTGGTTCTAGAATAATAATTCTTATCAAGTAAGTTTTGTCAAGTAGAAGTTAACAGATCATTTTTGCCTTTCAACTAGTGGTCTCAAACGGACAGGAGAATCAATGCCATTTCCTCAACAGCAAATTATATTCTACTTTGTACATTTTAGTACTTTTCTTAGAGCTAAAAAAATAAGGAAAAAATACTGATAGTCATTTAACTTAGTAGGATTTACTTAAATAAACTTCCAGAAATAACTCTTAAAGTAATTGATTTTCATGAACATCGGATGAAAAATGTACACTAGAGTAAATAAATGAAAGTCTGTGAAGCAAAAGTAATTTTCTCTTTCTTAAAGGAAATATAAAATACACGATAGGATTTATTATCCAAATCTCCAGAAAAAATTACTTACAGATTATTAACCTATTTTTACAAGAAAATGCTTTAAACAGTGTTCAGAATGGTTCCCAATTGGGTGCACTGAGATGAAGAAAATCTAAAACAAACAATTATTGTAACCATGGTGTTTTTCTACATACAAATGCAGCAAAATAGCCAAATGTATTTAAGTGATTTGAAAATAACAACTCTCATGGATCAGCAATGGCAGCACAGAGACCTTAAAAAAAAAAAAAAATCCATATTGACCTCACTACTGTTCAACTTCTATTGACACTTGTCACTCAAAAAGCAATATCAATAAAAGCTTTCCAATCTGTGGCTTAAGTTTCCATAGTAGGGCAAAATCCTATTACCTTCTAACTCACCTCTCAGACATCACTTCTCTTTTCTTTATGCTTGCAAACTACTGACAGTTTCTCTCAAGCAAAACATTTTTGTTTGTTTTTAATTGACATTGGGTCTTGTTGTCATCCCAGCCACAAATTTCCTTCTTAAAAATAATAGACTGTACCTAATGATATACACCTTTACTATATTTTTCTAAGAATTGAATTGTGTAATACCCAAGTCCACTTACTTGCCTTCTCCTAGCTTCGTTAGTTTAGCTAAATTTTTCCATTGCTGAAATCTTGCTGTGGATCAGGTTATATTCTTTTAGTGTTAATATATTTTGAACACTGAACTTGTTTAAATGTTCTTAAAAATCTAGGAATGGAAAAGATTGATTATAGATTCTATAGAGGTTATCCATAATTTAGAAGACGTGTAGAATTTATAAGACGTAGGTACCTCTGGTAGCGTAGTGGTTACGAATCAGGTTGCAAACCTTGAGGTCAGCAGTTCAAAACTACCAGCCACTCCGCGGGAGAAAGATGAGGCATTCTGCTCCCATAAAGATTTACAGCCTCGGAAACCCTGTACAAGGTCGCTATGGGTCAGAACTGACTCGACGGCACTTAACAACAACAACAAGGTACCTCTAAGATGGTGGATCAGGTAGATGGGCAGTGAGAAGCTCCGCCGACAACAACACAGAATACCGGACCAAACAGGTTCAGGGGATGGTGCTAGAACTCTGAACCACATATAAAGGACTATTTAGAAGGTTGGAAGGCTCACAGCTGGGGGAATTTGTAGCAGAATCCAGAAATCCATTGCTTTCTAGTTCAAGATGCTCAGCTACTCCCAGAGCCGCCATCTAGGGAGAGACCAAGAGGGTGAAGGATCAGAGTAGAACCACGTAGATACATATGTGGACATTCTTTCTTTGGTATCTGTTCACTGGTCTCTCGCTGTCTGCACACTTCCATACTTGTGACTAGAGGGAATGCCTGAGTGAATGGATCCCCACTCCCACCCCCGGAAGGTTCTGCTACACATGCGCACAGATTGCCTAAAAATTTAAAGTGACAGTTTCTACTTAAAACCAAACGGCCACCACTCACTCATCTGTCAGTTTGTCATACTGTGGTGGCTTATGAGTTGCTGTGATTCTGAAAGCTATGCCACTGGTGTTTTAAATACCAGCAGGGTCACCCATGGTGGACAGGTTTCAGATGAGCTTCCAGACAAAGACAGATTAGGAAGAAAGAATGAAGAACTACTTCCGAATCTTTAGTCACTGAAAACCTTATGAATAGCAGAGAAACACTGTCAGATATAGTGCCAGAAAATGAGCCCCTCTGGTGGGAAGGAACTCAGAATGCAACTGGAGAAGAGCTGCCTCCCCAAAGTAGAAGTCACCATGATAATGCAAATGGAGTAAAGCTCATGGAGAAAAGCTCGTGGGACCTTCATTTGCTCATGGGGCACAACTCAAAATGAAGAGAAACAGCTGTAAACACCCAGTGAAAATCAGAACATGGAATGTACAAAGTATGAATCTGGGAAAATTGGAAGTTGTCAAAAATGAAAGTGAACGTGTAAACATCAATATCGTAGGCATTTAGTGAGCTGAAATGGATTGATATTGGTTATTTAGAATCTGACAACGACATGGTCTACTAT
>NW_006408651.1:1237979-1240079 GCF_000296735.1 Chrysochloris asiatica
AAGAAAACAAAACTCCTCACCACTGAACCAATCAATAAATAGCATTTTTATCAACGGAGAAAAGATTGAAGTTTTCAAGGACTTCATTCTCCTTGGATCAACCATCAACACTCACGGAAGCAGCAGTCAAGAAATCAAGCAACATATTGCATTAGGCAAATCTGCTGCACAAGCCCTTTTTAAAGTGTTGAAAAACAAAGATGTCACCTTGAGGAGTAAGGTGAGCCTGACCCAAGCCATGGTATTTTCAGTAACCTCAAATGCATGCTAAAGCTGGACAGTGAATAAGGAAGACCATCGAAGAATTGATGCTTTTGAGTTACTGTGTTGGAGGAGAATATTGAAAGTGCCAAAAAAAACCAATAGATCGGTTTTGGAAGAAGTACAGCCGGAGTGCTCCTTGGAGGCCAAGATGGCCAAAATTCATCTCTCATACTTTGGACATATTGTTAGGAGGGACCAGTCGCTGGAGAAGGAAATCATGTTTGGTAAGGTGGAGAATCAGAGGAAAACAAGAAGATCCCTAACGAGATGGATTGGCCAAGTGGCAGTATCGATGGACTCAAGCATTGCAACAGTAGTGAGATTGGCCCAGGATTGAGCAGTGTTTTGTTCTGCTTTGCATAAGATCACTATGGGTCGGTACCGACTCAATGGCACCTAACAACAACAACAGTCTACATTACTTTATTTTAAAGAAATTAGTTGAAAAAAAGTTTTAAGTATATTCAACTTAATATTGTCTATTGGTATAATGTAAGATCATTAGTATTTGCTTAATAGTTCAACACATTTTATGTTTGTATCTTGTAAATACAGTTTAAGATAAAAAGAATAGCTCATCTAGTGAGAGATATAAACAGATATTTGTTGTTGTTGTTGTTAATAAGTGCCATTGAGTTGGTTCTGACTCATAGCAACCCTGTATAAGGTTTGCAAGGAGCGGTTGGTGGATTTGAACTGCCGATCTTGTTGTTCAAACTGACCTTGCAATCCAGTGCATTATCCTGCAATGCCATACCAAGACTCCAAAGAGAGATTTATAGGTATTTTATATCAAAGGGATCATAAGGTCATTACTTTGTGATTGTGTGAAATGCCGAAGAACAATGATCCTCAATCCAGTTTTCTTATAGTCTTTTGCATATTCTCAATTATCTTGGCAAATGGGAATGGGGATTTCATCACACTGCCAAATCAAGTGATTCTCAAAAATAATTACTTTTCAAAATAATTTTTGAGTGTTTTTGGTGAAGTTTTACACAGCAAGTTCCCATTCTACAATTTCTGCAGAATTTGTCTAGTGAAACTGGTTACATTCAATGCGTTACAGTGCATACACATTCTCATTATGTTTATTCTAGAGTTTCTACAAAATTACTTACTCGTTAAAAATGCTTTTCAGTATCTCCTGGATGCTTGACTAACTCCTTATACTTGGAAGTCCTTTCCATTAACTTCACTCCTCCATATCCTTTAATATGTAGACAGTTGTTATTGCCTTCATGAAGCCTTTGTTGTTGTTAATTGCCATAGAGTCAGTTCCGACTCATAGTGACTCTGTATAGGGTTTCTAAAGAGCTGCTGGTGGATTTGAACCTCTGACCTTGTGGTTATCAGTACAGTGTTTTTCCTACAGCACCACACCAGGATTCAGACTTACCTTTTTTTAATGGAAATGGAATAAATCACATTATACTGGGTGTAATGATTAATTTTACATGTCAGCTTGGCTGTGTTACGGTGCCCAGTGTTTATGTCAAACGCTAGTCTAGGTGTTGATGTGAAAGTATTTTGTAAATATGATTAACTTTTACAATCAATTGGCTTTAAGTAGATTACCCTTGATAATCTTGGGGCTGGGGCTGGGTGGATGGAAAGGAGCAGTACTCATACAATCAGTTGATGACCTTAAAGGCAAAAACTGAAGTTTCCCATAAGAGAAATTCTGCCTCAAGACTGGAGCAAAGAAATCTTACTTGAGTTTTCAGTTTGTGGGCCAGCCCCGTACTCTCTGAATTTACTGTTCCCAACAACAATCGCATATACCAGTTCCTTAGAAATCGGTATCTATCTAGCTCTGGTAGTGGTTGCGAATCG
>NW_006408651.1:1240224-1257422 GCF_000296735.1 Chrysochloris asiatica
AACAACAACAACAACATCTAAATAAATAAATAATAAAACCTCCTCTTGGTTCTGCTTCTCTAAGGACACTGACTGATGAGAATGTCTTTTTTAATAACATATTTATTGATATCTAATTAAAGTTCATCATTTTAATACGTATAATACAATGTTTTATGTGTGTGTATTCACAAGCTATATACCGATCACACTGATCACCACTATCTAATTCCAGAACAATTTTTATCACCACCAAAGGAAGTTTATCTCATAATCATTCATGCTGTGATTCCTCCCCACTCCCCACAACTCCTGGAAACCACTAGTCTACTTTCTGTCTCTGTAGATTTCCCTGTTCTGGAAATGCTTATAAATGGATTCATACATACAGCCTTTTGTGCCTGGTTTCTTTCACTTTGCTTAATATGTTTAGGTTCTTCCATGTTATATCATATCATTCTTCCCTATGATGGAATAATATTCCATTGTATGGATATACCACTCTTTGTTTATCCATTCATCAGCTGATGATCACTTGATAGTTTTCCACTTTGAGGCTATTGTAATAATAATATTATAGACGTCTATGTACAAGTTCTTATATGGACATATGTTTTCAATTTTCTTGGCTAGATAGCGAGGAATAGAACTGTCTTTGGTAGAACAGCTTGGTCAAATAGTAACTATACAGTATGTTTAACTTTTTAAGGAATCAGCAAATTTTTTCCAAAGCAGCTACACCATTCTACATTTTCACCCACAATTGGTGAGGTTTATCATTCCTCCACATCCTTGTTGACACTTTCCATTATCCATCATTTAAATTATGTTGTTGGTAAGTGACATTGAGTCAGTTCTGACTCATAGCAACCCTCTATAGGGCTGTCAAGGAGCAACTGGTGAATTTGAACCACCGACTTTGCGGTTCGCAGTCCAGTGCTTATCCTACATTGCCACACCAGGACTCCATAACTAGCCTAAAGGATGTGAAGTATTATCTCATTGTGGTTTTGATTTGCATTTCCCTAGTGGCTAATGATGTCCTAATAGCTACCATTTGTGTGTGTATATGTATATTTGCAGATATGGATATAAATATATACAAATAGTAGCTATTAGTTTCTTAGGTGTGGGGTCCAAATATTATCTATCCTACACATCAGCAGTTCGAAACTGCCAGGGTTCCCTGGGAGAAAGATGAAGATTTCTGCTCCCATAAAGATTTACAGCTTTGGAAACTATACCCAGGGTCGCTATGAGTTGGAGCTGAAGCCACAGCCCATAACCACTACCAACCACTAACTTACCAGCTGGCAAATATTATTAATTCTTAATGTTTATAAAAGGAATTAGTATGTGTTAATTTTTCGGCAATACTGTATTCTCAATTTCTCTTAAGAAAGGCCTTTGTTGTTAATGTTAAGTGCCATTGAGTTTGTTCCACCTCATAGTGACCCTGCATAGGATTTGAACTCCCGACCTTGTAGTTCAAAGCAACCTTAAGATCCAGTACTTATCCTACAGCACCACAGCAGGATTCCAGAAAGGTCTCTCATATCTAATATTATGAACCATTGGTGGCTCAATGTTAGAATTCTCACCTTTCATGCCGGAGGCTCGGGTATGATTCCAAGCCAATGTGTTCATGTGCAACTTCCTACCACCTATCTGTCAGTGGGGACATATGTGATGCTATGATGCTGAACAGGTTTCAACAGAGTGTTCAGACTAAAACAGATTAGGAAAAAAGGCTTAATGATCTACTTCCTTAAATTATCCAACAAAAGCCTTATTGTTCACAGTGGTTTGATCTTCAACCAATGAAAGAAATGATGCAGAAATAGCAGCATTTTGTCCTTTCATGAATGAGGTTGCCGTGGGTCAGAGGCTGACTCCATGGCAGGAAACAATACCTATATTATTATAAACATTCTTATCAAACAGCTTAAATGCATCAGTGGATATATAGCAGCATGAAAACTAGAGACTCTATAATCTTGTTGTTGTTGTTTTAAACCAGCTAAATATTTGTTTTTAATGAGAGCTCACTTACTTGGATCCATTTCAGACAAGCAATATGTCAGGGTTTTTTAGGGGAACCAACTTTAACTCATATTCGATTGTAACTATGTTTCCAGCCAAGTTGATTATAGGGCTAGAAAATGAAGGCTTGGTGTGTGTGGAAGGCAGAGGTAGATATGGATCCGGCACTAGAGTCTGTCCTCTGAAATTAGAGATGGAGGCGAGATATGGATTTATTTTTCAGGATATGTTCCTTCCTGGATGTCAGATGCCATTTGTCACACCACAGATTTTGCTGTCTATCAGGATCTAGGTAAAAAGGTATTTCAGAGCTTAAAGAGTCTCTCCCAATATAAGCGTTTTATCCAAAGGTGCAGTCTAAATTCCTCTGAGAAGTGTAGAAAGTTTACCTCAGTATTTCATAGGTTAGTTCTGTAGCTCAGCTTCTCCCTAACTTTGGAATTTGTACTAATGCAATCATTCTTCCAGAATTATTTCAATCAATCCCTGTAGCTGTGAACTAAACATGACCCAGATGACTGTAAAAAGTTTCCAGAAGTGTCATCTTTACCAGCAGTAAATAATTGAGACTGGAAGAATCCGTTCATTAAGACTTGCTGGTGAGGACAGAGTTTGACAATATGCTTCTGAAAACCTAACTATGCAGGAAGTATATTTTGCGGATTCTAACTGTGGAAAATAATTAGATGAGGGTGAAAAGACTTGTGAACAAAGATGTTCCTTATAGGATTGTTTATGATAGTGAAGAAGCTATAAACAATATCATAGTCCAGCCACAGGGGACTGATTTAATATATTAGAGTGCTTAAAACATAAACAAATTGTACAATACTATCCTGACAATAGAAGTCGTTTAGCAGAAGACCATTTAATGATGTAGAAAAATTTCAAGATAAATGAAGTTTAATAGTAAATTTTAAAAATATGTTATGTAGATTATAATCTTCATTTTAAATGTGTGTATGTGTGTGTCTGTACACACTCTTGGCATTTTTAAAGACAGAAAGAGCACATTTAACTCTGGTTAGTAACATAGTAAGTGGCTTTTATATTCTTACTTGTGTTTTTTTGGATTGCCTGTCTTATACGATTAACAACTTATTATTAGATGACACATTGTTTCAAAAATAGAAAGAAGAATGAATTCCTTTACTGATTCAACAGCATTTAACATTTAACGACAATAAAATAAGGTACCATCAGACTCTGGGTGATGATATTTTGAAAAGGACTTATTTTCATGGAGGTTTAATACAAATGATATATGGAATTTATATACCCATACACACACAACAAATCACTTTTAAAACTGCTATTAATTTTAATTTTGTCTTATTTTTTAATCTCTACAAAGTGGCTAGTATGGAATGTTAGCAGAAATTGTATTCCCTCAGCCTCCTGTTTCCCCAACAGACAGCACCTGCTTAAATAGTATTCCTGGCCCCCTGCCTTGGCTTCTGTCTAGGAATGCTAACTCTGTCTCTCCATGTCTTCTCTCTTTGTGCATGAATGTGTCTGTCTTTAGGACAGAGTCTTGGCTCCTCTGTGGTGGTCTCCAGTAGCTAACTATGTTTCTGTCAGCTGTTTAAAGGCTGGTAGGCAAGATGGTTAAACACATAATAAAGAGCCACACTCTCTTCATATTTTCAATTCAGATTTATTTGGCAATAGATCTGATTTTCACTATTTATATCTGTCTGCCTCCTATATCCCTACAAAAAATGTTTTTTTAACTTGAAAATGTAAGAACTGTTTGCTGTATTTATGCACTCAAACCGAACCAAACCAAACACACAGTCACCCTAGAGGACAGGGTAGAAAAGCTGCACAGGGTTTCCAAGTGTGGTGCTATAGGATAAGCAATGAATGCTAACTGCAAGATTGGCAGTTCAAACCCACTAGCTGTTCCTCAGAAACCCTGTATGGGGTCTTCATGAGTCAGAACTGACTCAACAGTACTTAACAACAACAACAACAATCTTTATGGGAAAAGACTACCACATCCTCTTCCCATGGAACAGCTCAACCTGCCAACCCTTTTCAGTTAACAGCCAAGGACTTTAACTGCTGAGCCACTGAAGAGCACTTATTTGTGCAAACAACATCCCCTCCCTACCCCTCCCCACAAAAAAAACCTGGTGTGATAACCTTACGAAAGAGATGTATGGAGAAGGTAGAAATCTCAGGCAACCATGAGTAATCTGTAGTGAGTTAAACCTGACCAAGATGCTTACTGGTAAAAGGTGGGACAGACTGGCAGAAAACACATTAATCTTCACTGTAGGATGCTTACTAGACTACAAGGACTATTTGAACCGCAAGGTTGGTGGTTCCAACCCACCAGCCCCTCCTTGGAAATGGGTTGCTATGAATCAAACCGCCTCAGTGGCACTTTACAACAACAACAATGTAGTAAATCAAAAAAGTAGAGGCAGAATCTCAGGAATTTCTGAGGAACATAAAAGAAGCTGGGTGGAGTAGTCTGATTAGTGTGGAAGGAGGACAGGTCAAAGGTTACAAATTCAAGCTTCAAAGGCAATGTGCCTAGTGTAAATCCTGGTTCTGTTCCTTACAAACTGTGTGAGTGTGGGCAAGCCATTCAACCTTTGTAATCTCCTTTTCTTCATCTGTAAAATGGGAATAATAATATCTGTAAGCAGTTAATAAACAGCATTATAGAACAGAGACGATCCAGGAATGTAGATCTTTCTCTTAGACTCTCTACACTATTGTTGCAACTCCAGACTAGATCTGGCTGGCTAATTCTTGGGATAAGGACAATTTATCTTGAAGTTCTTCATAAAAAAAGAAGCAAATGCAACAATCCATTCAACCATATTAAAGCAGAATAACAAGTAAATAATAAAGAAGACCTAGGCTGAATATCAGAGTAGAGATACCCTCCCTGTTTAGAAATATCTGCAGAAAAATATCTTCTTAAAAAGCAGTGATCGTGAAATACATATAGGTCTCTTGTGAAATCATAGTGAATAATTATTATCAGGACTGATTGTGAGGGTGGGAAATGTAAAGGTAGACGTTCTGTAGCAAGGAGGGGAGTGATTAACTTTTCAGTCTAGGAGGGGAGGTCCCTGGGACCATCAATGGAGAAGAACAGAGAGCAGGACCTACCCAGAGAAGCAGTGATGCCTGAAATGGTGGCAGAGATGATGACGTGGAGAGATGGAATGGCTGGGGACTTTAGACCCAGAGAGGGAGAGGGGCTGTGTGCTGATGACCAGGGGGCAGGCTTGTAGTGTATACCCTTTGACTGGTTGATGATGCATGGAGGGGATTGTAACCATGGCAATGAAACGATATATAATAGAATGAATGTAAAACTAATGTTCTCCCATGTAAACTATCACATAATTCACAATAAAACATTACAAAAAAAACACCAAAACTGTGATTGTGGGGCTACATTGATCTCTTATTAAACTCTCTGATCTTTTCATTGGGTCTCCTTGAAATGCGAGAGGAAAACTGCCACCTGCCCTTTGCTGTGATATGATGTGGCTTTGTGCAGAGCTAACGGAAGCAGCCACATTCACCTGGATTTGTGTTATGAGTGAACTTTGTCATCTACTAGAAATGACTAGCAGATACTCCACTGGCAGCCAATAAACATATTTATAGCTCAATCAGCACAATTTTTCTTCTTGGTATTTTTGAGGTGATCAAATGCTTATTCAACAGGTCAGATAGCAAAGAAGTTATACACTCAATATTCAAATAAGGTCGGCCTGCCATCCAAACCTACATAGTTTTAACTGTGGGTTGTTTTTTTTACGATACAGAACATTTAAATTATTGCTATAGTGCTATTGTCAAAATCACTATGAGAATAACTAATTTGAAATATTATAGAATCAGCATTATAGTTTTTTAAGATATATCAGGTTTACAACATGAAATGATGCTACTTACTCAAAGTAAGCCAACAAAGTGTTCCTAAGAGAGATTTGCACATTGAGTGTTTGAGTACATAAGAATTATTTTCAATTATCACATTAATTGTCAATAGGTAGACTAGCATTGCAAAAATATTTGTAAATAATGTGCTTCCACTAATCGGTAAACCAATCACAATATACTAGCTTCATAATATTTACTTACTGAGCAAACTTTGTTTATGAGACAATGCAAAGTTGAATAAACCTGGGCTTAGTGAGTTTTTCATTTAATTGACATCTATATTTTAAAGCATTTCAAAAGAAATATAAATGCAGCATGTGAACTGATGATTCCAAAGGTTTCTATGAAAAATTCTGATCCATGGTTCACAAAGTATAAATTACCTCATCATCCACTATCCACATCAACCCTTTGAGTGTTAGAACTTCAGCTGAGCACAGAATGCTTTAATTTGGGGATTAAGAAGGTTTTTTATGAATAGAAAGCATACCATTGAGAATACAAATCACTAAAGGTGACATTAAATCTTACAAAGAGATTATATATGTCGCTGTGGTGGCTCAAGAGACCAACAATAAATGTTAAATATTAATAAGATTGTGGAAACTCTCATGGATATTGTCATAAAGTAGCAGCAGCAAAGGAGAAAAGACTGAGAGAAAATAAAGTACAGGTATCTCTGTAACGGTGAAGTACTCTGCGAGTTTTATATTTGAGTAAAAGTAAATAAAGAGAAATGATATTGGAACCTACAGGGAAAAGACTGGTTAGGGGATGGTATGAAATTTAAAAATAGACACTATTCTTAAGAGACGAATAGGCCTTCATTTGTGCTGTGGGGCATGAAGTAAAATTAGTCTACACTTTGAGGGAGAATCCTCTTCTGGAACCTTGAGAGTGAGTCCATTTGCTTTTGAGTTCATGGTTTTCTTAGTGTTTGTGTTTGCTTTGGTCTCTGAGGATGACAGAAACAATAGTGCTGACAGGACAGTGGTGTCAACCCATCACTCAGGCAGCATGGCTGGCTAGGCCAGGACACAGATTTACCTCAGGACTCTCCTTCAAAACCTTCCAAGTCTCTGAGTGTATCTGCAGACCAATTATGAGCAACCAAGTTTCTGTCAATAACACTGGCTCACCCTGCACTTAATTCTGAAACATGCCCTACTTTTAGACTCTTTTTCTTCTACCTTGACTACACTAAACCTAATGGATGGGGACACTCTGGCCAGTGGTCTCCAACTCAGGAGAAGATGCATTTTAGTCACAGATAAAAGGGGATGCAGTGAAATGAAAGAAAGAAAGGGCAGGAAGTCACTACACTTTGATTTGTTTGAAGGATCCGAATCATGTTGTTTGAATTGCTGCATTAAAAAAATGCGTGTGAATATACTGAGATGGTGGGTAAAATAGCAAAGGGAAGGAGGGGAAAAAAGCAGCAGAGCCTGGTTAAAGGGGAAGTCATGCTCATGAAAGATATTTGGAGACTCTCACTGAAACACATCCCTTCTCCATGCAGATGTAGGTAGAACTGGAGGATGTCAGAGACCTATAGATGTGTGTATGAGAGACAGAGAAACAGTGTGTGGGGGGGGGGGGGGGGGGAAGGGGGGGAGTGTATGTGTATATGTTTGTGGAGGAAGACTACAAGGAACTACAAAGTGGAAAAGAAGGGCATTGAAAATAGGAGTTGAGTGTAACTAGACCTCTGTGTGGCCTACATATTCTGATTTTCACAGTGTTACTGGTACACAAAAGTTTTGCCTCCCATGCCGGAGACTTTGGTTTGATTCCAGGCCAGCCCCTCCGCCAGCCAGCACTCATTGTCAGTGTAGTCTCATGCTGCTCTGATAATTAACAGGCTTTCATGGAGATTCCAGACTAAGATGGACTGGGAAGAAAAGCTTGATGAAGAACTTCCCAAAATTAACCATTGAAAACCCTAGGGATCAGAACAATCCAATTTCCTGGTGGGGCACTGTGGGTGAATGCACTGGACTGCAAGGTTGGTTTGAACCTCACCACCTACTCCTTGGAAACCCTATACAGGGTTGCTATGAGTTAGAACGGACTCAACAGCACTTAACAATTATCCTGGTGTGGTGCTATGGGCTAATGCGTCAGACTGGAAAGTTGTTTGAACTGCAAGATCGGTGGTTCAAGCTCACCAGCTGCTCCTTGGAAACCCTATGCAGGGTCGCTATGGGTCAACTCGATGGCACTCACCAACAGCAACAACATGGTCACCATGAATCAAGGGCCAACTGGACAAGACCTAACAGCAACATTGAAAGACAGAAAACAACTTATTTGAAAAGATTCAAAGCAGATTCTTATTTGGACATATTCCATCTAGGAAGGGAAGACTGATGAGGACTGAATAAATATTTACAACTCCATGTTGTTGTTGTTGTTAAGTACTGTTGCATTAACTCCGACCCATAGTGACCCTGCATAGGGGTTCTGAGGAGCAGCTGGTGAGCTTGAACTGGTAAGCTTGCAGTTCAAACAGCATTGCAGTCTGGTGCATTAAGCCACAGCGCCACACCAGGCCTCCATAAGTTGTGCTATTTAGAGAAGACATTAATATCCTTTTTTTAGTGTTCTTGTTTTACATTTTTTAATGAAGAGATTCAGTTAGGTCAAAGGACGGAATTCTTTACAAAAGTTTGATCCAATTCTGCCAAAGAAAACTTAGATTTCTTTCTCCTAAGGAATTTCTTTAAAACCAGGTAGTCAGTCATTTATCTGTAATAATTTGGATTGTGACCCATTTTAAGTTAGATGACTCTTAAGACTGTTCTCAAATCCATACTTAATAATTTTAAGAAAGAGTCCTTTGCAAGATTTCTGTTGCTATTGTTGAGTGCTGTAGAGTTGGTTCCAACTCATAGTGATCCTATATAGAGTTTCCGATGAGTGGCTGGTAAGTTTGAACTGCCAACTTTGTAGTTGAAAATAACTTTGTGGTCCAGTGCTTATCTTACAGTGCCACACCAAGACTCTTTCCAGAATTCTAGTGATGGAAAAAAGAGGAATTTTCCTTCTGTGAATGTACTGCCCTCTGTGTGAGGATTGGGGGAGAATGGGGTCCCAGCCTTCATGGAGTTTGGGAATGCAGAACACAGATCGTTAGAGCAGAATGGAAGTCCTCATACATAGCAACAGAGGAGGCGAACTATACATGGAAGTCAGGGTTAAATCTTACTGAAAGTCACCCAATTTCTTTGACCTCCAAAAATTTGAAATTAATTTGGTGGCACTAAAGCATATTTTGTCTGGCATTAAAGAAAAAGGAGAATATAATGGGAAAAGTGGGTGCAGAATGTCCCTTTATATGTTGTAGAAAGAGTAGCCAAATTTTGGGGTTTTTTTGGGGATAAAACACAATTTCTTTATGAAGCAGTGTTTTGGAATAAACCAACATCACCTTAACCTTTTCTTTCTCTGTGAAGAATAGTATAGCCAATAATTCCCCTGTATAGCATTGCCAATAATTCCCCTGTACAGTGGGGAGTGGGGAATGTCAAACAAGATTATATCTGATCACAGTTCACAGAAGACATGTTTGAGAACCAGGAGGAAATATCTTAGTGACAGACAGAGCTTAGTGTGTGAGTGGGTTTGGCTAAAAGTGAAGAAATCCTGCCTTAGAGTAGCATATTCTTCTAATATTATCAAATGAGGTGATTTCTGGTGTTGGTTCAGTAGTTCAACAATGTGTGTCATGTCTATCGAATTCCATGGTCTCTCCATCATTAAGAGTCCTGATGTGTAGCTGTAGGATCGCAAGGTTGATTTGAACTGCAAACTCACCAGCTACTCCTCCGAAACCCTATACAGGATTACTATGAGTTGGAACTAACTCAATGGCACTTAACAACAACCACAACTCCATCATTATCTCAAGATGGCTTCTTTAAACCCAGCCATATGTCAGCATCTAAAGTAGAATGAAGGGAAACTGGGGAAGGTAACAAGTCTACCACCTCTGTTTCCTTTTATGGAAGAAACAAAAGCTTTCCCAGAAATCTTCCCCAGCAAACTTCTGACTATATCACATGACCAGCTATAGCTGCAAGTGAGGCTGTAAAGTCCAAAACCAGGGTTGCCATGATGGTTAATCATAACTGAACTCCTGGGTTGGCAACTTTGCTTTGCTTCTCTGAACAAACCAGGATTCTATTAACAAAGACAAAGAATGGAAGTGTTATAGGTAGGTAATTAAAAGTGTCTAGCAAATACAGAAACTTGGAAAAAGGAAAAGGTTATTTTTGACAGGCCTGAGTTCCAAATTCCAGCTCTAATATTTATGATCTTTCATGTAACAGCTTTGTTTAGGATTGTATATAAGCATGTATCCTAATCTCTTCTGTAGCTGTGAGCTGAATTTTTTTTTTAATCACAGTTTTATTATATGTTGGACATTGTCTTACACCAAAGAATAATGTACTTTTTTTTTTTTTTAACTAATGGATTTTTCTGATTGCCTGGAACTAGACTCTAAAATGACAGAAGGCCATTGTCTAACCTGAGTGAAGCTGATTTTCTTTTAGTTGTTGTTTTGTTGTTGTTGCTTTCAATTTTACTAAGGGTTTCATCTACCAGTCCTCTTTTCTAAGAGCTGACTATGATCAAACTAACTTTGGCTGACTATTTAACCATCCTGAACTTACATTTCCTCATCCATAAAATGGGAAGTAAAATACCAATCTCATAACATGACTGGAAAACTTAAGCAAAGCATGTGTAAGGTGCCTAGTATAGGGTGGTGGTATGTCCTTGCATCAATTCTGACACACAGTGACCCTGCATAGGGTTTCCAAGGCTGTAGATCCTTACAGAGGCAGAAATCCTTATCTGTTTCTCATGGAGTCACTGGTAGATTCAAACTGCTGGCCTTGCAGTTAGCAGTGCCACTATACTAATTAAACTGTTTTTAAACATCTATTATATACATAATCTTAGGCAAATTGTAATGTATGGTAGCCTATAGAGTTATATAATCAAATGGTGAATTAGGGCTTATGTTCTTATACAATGGAGTAAAATAATTCTTAAATCCACAAAGGAAACAAGACCAGAATTGCATAATACAGTGAAAGTCTGTGTGCCAAAGAGGAGTATGAATAACAAGAATTTTGAGCTTGGTAGGAATTAGACCAAAGATTCTGTAGATTGTTTTAGAAAGTTACTAAACTTTTATTTTAGATGTTATTTTTAATTGATTAAGTTCTGTCTTGCCTCCAAACAAGGAAACTTTCTCAAAGCTCCAGTTTCCTCATTTATAAAACAAGGTTAGGAATAACAGCATTGTGAGGATTACATGAAATATAGTGTGTAATGTACTTAGTGCAGAATCTGTATTCATAATTGCTCAGTGAACAGCTGCTGCTGCTGCTGTTGTTGTTGTTAAATACCATTGAATCACTTCTGACTCTTAGCAACCCACAGAGTTTCCTAGGAGATGCTGATGGGTTTGAACCTCAGACCTTGTGATTTGCAGTTCAGTACTTCTACAGTGCCACACACCAGGAGTCCAAGTACTAACCAGGTCCCACCCTACTTAACACACTCATACAAGATGTGGCACACTCAAGGTGGTATGACTATTGTTGTTGTTGAGTGCCATCTAACTCGGTTCCGACCCATAGCGACCCTATATAGGGTTTCCAAAGAGTGGCTGGTGAGCTTGAACTGCAAACCTTGTGTTTCAAGCTGACTTTGCAGTCAAGCACAGAGCCACACCAGGACTCAGGTATAGCTGTTGCTGTTGTTGTTGTTAAGTGCCGTGGAGTCGGTTCCGACTCATAGCGACCCCGTACAGGGTTTCCGAGGCTGTAAATCTTCACAGGAGCAGAAAGCCTTATCTTTTTCCCGCGGAACCGCTGGTACTTTCCAACTGCTGACCTTGTGGTTCGCAGCCCGATTCGTAACCACTATGCTACCACAGCTCCTTAGGTATGGCTGGAGACATCGTTAATAAAATTAAGTCTAGAGAAATAGAAAAAGCTTAGGAAATCTGAGCTCTTCATCTCTCTAAGTCTCTGAGAGAACAAAAGGAGAAGACTAGCAGACTTATGAAAGCCCTTTCAGCCTCAACATTCTATCATGCAGTCACTCCAGGCTCTACATAATCTGTCATGATGAGGTTTGAAGGTCACAATTCCTGTCCTCACTACCAGTTGTATGATAAGTGCTGATGGGTGCTCCCACTTCCATGTGTTTCACTACCTTGGAAGATATTGTTTGAGGCAGAGGGAAAATCCAGTATTAGCACTTTGAGATCAGAGAGACTTGGATTTGAATTTTGTTTCTGTCATTTACAAGTCTGACCTTGGGCAAGTGACTGGATAGTTTCGAGTCCCGTTTTCCATGTAGGAATAATAGTTCATGTTCATATTGCTGGGTCACCATAAGGAGTTGAGACAGGTGCTTGGGAAGCTTCTAGTGCAATCAATTCTTGACACTTGATGAACAACATTGAACAAACAACAGCTTTTTTTCTGATAGGAGTCCCTGAACGCCAAACAGTTAACACACTGTGCTGATAACAAAAAGATGGGAGGTTCACGTTCACCCAGGGGCACCTTCAAAAACTCAGCATTGAAAATGATAGAGAGCACAGTTGTATTCTAACACACATGAAATTGCCATAAGTCATTATTGAGTCCTGGCAACCTGGACTACTTTTATGATGTGACGAAAATGATGTGATTGTTGTTATGACAAATCTAAATCTATGTAAAACAGTGAGTAGAGAATTTGCCTCGAGTTCCCTCCTTCCCCCAAGTGTTGCTTCTCCTCCTGTCTATGTGGCTCCGCCCTCTTTAGCTCCCTGGCGTCTGTCATGCTTTTACTGACACACTCATACAGTCCCAGAGCTCCTCAGTGCCAGAGTCTCTTGATCGTGTCCTGGTCCCTGTGAGAACACTGAAACCTCCCCAGCGTATTTTTATCTCTATTGATCTACTTTCTATATCTTACATTATTCCATGTGCATGGACCACTGCTGTTGGGCTGAAAATGTGCTACTATAACCTGTATATATTTATACCCAGGCCATTTGGAGGAATGTTGTTGTTGTTGTTAAGTGCCGTCAAGTTGATAATGAACAATAGTGACCCTGTATAGGGTTTCCAAGAAACAGCTGGTGGGTTTGAACTACCGACCTTGCAGTTCAAACAGCTTTGCAGTCTGGCACATTAACCCACAGCGCCACACCAGAACTCCATTGGAGGCACAGCCTTTAGCAATTTTAATAATAGCTAGTTTTGTCTTCATTTCTCATGGAATAATTGAATGAACACAAAGTAAATGACACACAAAAAAGCCCATCATATAAAGTAAAAGTTGTGAAAATCAGAACCTGCATAAGGTGGAAACTGATTAGAAGAGGAAAAATTCAATTATTTTCCACTAATAGAGAGCTATGGAGTCCTGATGTGGTGTTGTAGAATAAGCATTGGATTGAAAGGTCGGTTTGAATCTCAAGGTCGGTGGTTCAAACTCACCAGCTACTCTGTGGAAAACCCTATACAGGGTCACTATGAGTCGCAACAAACTTGGCAGAATTTAACAATAGAGAGTTATAGGAATCCGGTCAAAGATGGAAAACTTGTGAGGTCTGGAAAAACAAGCTAGTCCCCTAGGTTCTCACAGGTTTCATGTATTAAATTCTGAAAACAATGATGAGAACACTCCCCATAAACTGTGTGAAAGATGCATTGTAAGGAAGAACTCTCACCAAGGAATTCAGATTTGCAATGCATTCCATTCTACCATCACTTCTAACTAGCCAGCCTGATTCTAAGAGCCACTGAAGTCAGAAAACTAAACTTCTCAGTTTAGTAGAGAAGTGCAAGAAGAGAGCTTCGTAAAACTCTGTTAGCAGTTCAGATGCGAGGCTGACATTTTTAAAAGACAGAGGGGAAAAGGTCAGAAGCCAGCCTAACAGGAAGATATCAGCAGAGTTGAACCTATGATTTCAACTTAGATATGCAACGTAGTTGCCAAGACAGCTGCATCTGAGATATCTTGGGAAGAAACAGCATCCTGGATTGATGGGTTAGACATGGAGGGGTGGAAAGGTGGGGGTTGTGGATTTAAAAGCAGCCTGTCCAGTCTGTCTGACCCAGACCTTGGTAAAAATCTGACTTTAACTGTGCTACTCAGACGGGAGTTAAAAAGTTCCAATTTGGAAGCTTGTGATTGCTTAAAATCTTACTCAGCGCTTCTGCCTTGCCCACACCTAACTTTGTACACAGATTTTCTTTCTTTTTATACCATTTGTTATTTGTAAATTGCTTTGAAGACAAAATCTGGACTTGCCAATTATTAAATTCACCACTGTGGCTAGCACAGAACTTTGCACATAGTTCTACTCCCATTAAATGTTGGAACTGGTCAATAAAACAAACAATGCTTAGGGATTTAAGAAGTCAGAGCTACAGGATTTTAGGTTGATAATATCATTCTATATTTATATATAGGAAATTATATGAGGTTATGAGGAACAGTAATGAATCAGAATAACCTGGTTTAGGTATTGGCCCAACCACTATTCACCAAGTGACCTGGGCAAGTTGCTTTTTGCCATATTTCTTTATTTCTGAGCTGCCTGTCTCTATGTTTCAGTTTATTTACTTCTAAAATGGGCACTATAAAAGTACCCATCATATGTAATGAATGATAACAGTATCTACTTCAAAGGACCTAAAAACTATGAGATGGCTTCAAAAGTTTAGGGATAAACTCCGTTATCTTTTAATTTGAAGGATCAGATAGCATTTATGCTTATAGAAGGAGTCCCAGAGTGCACACACAGTGGAGTGCTTGGCTACTATCTAAAGAGTTGGTAGTTCAAGTCCACCCAGAAGTGTCTCAGACAAAAAGCCTAATTAGCTACTTCTGAAATGTCAACTTGATAGCAACTGTTTTTGTCTTATGGTATATAGCTCTCAGTAAAATTCTAGGCACATTAAATGACAACTATAAGAAGAATGGAGTCCTCGTGTGGAGTTGTAAGTTAATGAGCCAGACTGCAAAGCCATTTGAACTGCAAGGTCGGTGGTTCAAGCTCACCAGCTGCTCCTTGGAAACCCTATACAGGGTCGCTCTGGGTCGGAACTGACTCAATGGCACTTAACAATAGCAACAACATAAGAAGAATGAGTCCCACCTTGAAATCACACGTGGTCTACAACTAGAATTTGTATCAGTAAAAGGTGCCCCTTTTGTGAATGGAGAAAAGCTTCAAGACCTTTCATTTACTGATGGGGCACAACTCAATATGAGGATAAACAGCTGCAAACATCCATAACTAATCAGAACATGGAAGATATGAGGTATGATTCTAGGAAAACTGGAAGTTGTCATGAATGAAATGGAATACATAATGATCAATATTCTTGGCATTAGTGAACTGATAAGGACTGGTATTTAAAATCTAAAGCCCATATGGTTTATTATGCTGGGAACGATAACTTCAAGAGGAAGTTCAAAAAGAACATTTCAAGATCTATTTTGAAGTACAACACTGTCTGTGGTGGGCTAATATCTATATGCTTACAAGGAAGAACAGTTGATACTACTACTATTCAAATTTATGCACAAACTGTTAAAACTAGTGATGGTGACTTGGAGAATTCTATCAAATTTTTCAGTCTGAAATTGATGAAACACATAAGCAAGATGTATTGAAAATTACTGGTGATTACAACGTGAAGGTTAGAAACAAAAAGGAAGGATTAGTAGTTGGAAAATATGGCCTTGATAATAGAAATGATGTTGGAGATTGCATGATAGAATTTTGCAAGATGATTTATTCATTACAAATACCTTTTCAAACATTCAAGGTGATTATACACATGGACCACACCAAATGGAATACACAGAAATCAGATTGACAACATCTGTGGAAAGAGACGATGGAAAAGCTCAGTATCATCTGCCAAAACAAGACAAAGGGCCAACTGTGGAACAGACCACCATTTGCTTATATGTAAGTTCAGGCTGAAGCTTAAGAAAATTAAAACAAGTTCACAAGGACCAAAATATATCCCACTTGAATTTAGAGACCACATCAAGAACAAATTTGATACATTAGACACCAATGACCAAAGACCAGAAAAGCTATGGGATGACATCAAAAACATCTTACAGGAACCAAGCAAAAGACCATTTAAAAGACTGGACAGAAAGAAAAGACCAAAATGGATGTCAGAAGAGACTCTGAAACTTGCTCTCCAATGTAGAGATGTTAAACCAAATAGAAGAAATGTAAAAGAACTGAACAGATCATTTCAAAGACCAGCTCAAAAAGAAAAAGTTAAGTATTATAATGAAATATGAAAAGACCTAGAATTAGAAAACAAAAAGGGAAGAACATTCTCAGTATTTCTCAAGCTGAAAAAAATTCAAATCTCAAGTTGCAGTTTTGAAGGATTCTATGAGCAAATCAATGCCCTGCTAACACCAAGGTTGATTGTTCAAACCCACTAGCTTCTCTTTTGAAAACCTCTACAGGATTGCTATAAATTGGAACCAACACAAAGACATTTAACAACAACTTCAAACAGGCAAAATACTGGATGATGCAGAAAGCATCAAAAGAAGATGAAAGTTATACACAGAACGACTGTACCAAAAAGAAATGGTTGCTGTTCAGCCATTTTAAGAAGCAGCATATGATCAAAAGCAAATGGTAATGAAGGATGAAGTCCAAGCTGCAGTGATGGCACTGATGAAAAACAAGGCTCCAGGAATCGACAGAATACAAATTGAAATCTTTCAACAAACTGATGTAGCACTGGAGGCACTCATTCATCTATGCCAAGAAATTTGGAAGACAGCTACCTGGCCAACCAATTGAAAGAGATCCAATCTGTGCCCATTTCAAAAAAAGGTGACCCAAATGAATGCAAAAGTCTTCAAATAATATCATAAGCATCACATGCAAGTAAAATTTTGCTGAAGATAATTAAAATACGGCTTAAACAATACAGCAATAGGGAACATGCAGAAATTCAAGCTGGATTCAGAAGAGGACTAAGGATGCCGTTGCTGACATCAGAAGGATCTTGGATGAAAGCAGAGAATGTTTATTTACCAGGAAGATGTTTATTTGTGCTTTTTACTGTGAAGTAAAATGGACTGCCAGAATAAACAAATTTGCCTTGAAAAAAGTACAGCCATTCTGCTCCTTAGAAGGTGAGACGCTCACATACTTTGGACATGTCTTCAGGAGAAGGCCATTG
>NW_006408651.1:1258042-1258637 GCF_000296735.1 Chrysochloris asiatica
GGGGGGGAGGGGAAGGGATAATTTTGCCTCTTTCAAAATGCACATATGTATTTATAGCATAACATATGAAAACCAAGTTTAAATTTACGTGCATGTGACTTTCATATTTATGTCTTTTTCTGTTGTTGGAATGGAAAAACACAGCTGAAAGCTTTCATGTACTTAATGATGTCTTCAGCATAAATATTTTTACATTTGAACTCTTTACTATACTTTATAATTTTCACTTCAGGATCTCTGGTGGCAAAGTGGATTGGGTTACCCACTGGGTTGCTAACTGCAAGGTCAGCAGTTTGAATCCACCAGCTGCTCCTCAGCAGAAAGAGGCTTTCTGCTCTCATAAAGGTGGACAACCTCAGAATCCCTATACAGGATCGCTATGAATCAGAACTGAGTAGATGGCACACTGCCATAGGAAGAATAGCAATAAATAGCATTAACATTTTCAATTACCCCTTAAAGTTTGCATTTGAGTGGCAACTTTTACAAACTAATGACAAAATCCATATAAATTCACTAGACCCTTTCTTGAACACAATTATTATTGTCCTCATTATTTGACAGTGAGTCTATACTGTGATTAAGTTCCTAAAAA
>NW_006408651.1:1260557-1262742 GCF_000296735.1 Chrysochloris asiatica
GCTTCCATGAGTGTTGATAGTTGATCCAAGAAGAATGAAGTCCTTGACAACTTCAATCTTTTCTCTGTTGATAAGAATGTTGTTTATTGGTCCACTGGTGAGGATTTTTGTTTTCTTTACAATGAGATGTAATCCATACCAAAGGCTGTGCTCTTTGATCTTCATAAGTAAATGTTTTAAGCCTTCTTCACGTTCAGCAAGCAAGGTTATATCAGCTGCACATCGCAGGTTGTTAATGAGTCTTCCTTCAATCCTAATACCAAGTTTTTCTGCATATAACCCTGCTTCTCGGATTATTTGCTCTGCATACAAGTTGAATAAGTATGGTGAAAGAATACAGCAGCATATGTTAAAATCTCTGTAATTATTAGGAGTGTTATTAAGATGCTTGTGGAATAATAATTGTTGTTGTCATTGTGTGTGGTTAAGTCAATTCTGACTCACAGTGACCCTAGAACACAGAGTTGAACTACCCCTTAGGGCTTCTTAGGCAACAATTTTACAGGAGTAGATCACTCGATCTTTTCTCCAGTGGAATCACTAGTGGGTTTGAACCTACAACCTTTTGATTAGCAGTCCAGTGCTTAAAGATTGCTCCACCAACATCCTATGGAATAATAATAAACCAAGACCAATTCGAGTCCAGCGCCATCAAGTCGATTCTGACTCAGAGCCCTGCTATATAGGATTTCTGAGACTGTAAATCTCTATGGGAGTGGACAGCCTCACCTTTATCCTTCTGAGTGCCTTGTGGGTTTGAACTGCCAACACCTAACCCACATAATAAATATTGTTGTTAAGTGGTATTAAGTCGGTTCTGACTAATAGCAGCCCTATATAGGGTTGCCGAGGAGCAGCTGGTAGGTTTGAAACACTGGCCTTGTAGGTCAAACCGACCTTGCAGTCTAGTGCTTATCCTACAGCACCAAACAGGGACTCCATAATAATAGTTACCATTAACTGGTCATCTACCATGCACTTTGCCCTGTATTGGGTGATTTACATCTATTACCTTATCTAGTCCTCACTATGGCAGAATCTTCGCTCCATTTTATAGATGAAGGAGTGAAAGCTCAAAGAGGTTAAGCAACTTGCTTGTTGTTCCGTCATATAGTCAGAAAGTAGCTGAGCCATAATTCTAACTGGGCTCAGACTCTAAAGCCATTGCTCTGCCAGGTCTCCAGACAGCTTGAATGCTCACAGTTGGGATCTGTTTCCAGGTGACTTGCCCAGAGGTTTCACGGAATTTATCCCAGTCTGCACTTACCAACCCCATTTCAGTCACTTCAGTGCCAGTTGGCAGCCTGTTTTCCAAAATTGTGCTGTTGCAGTTTAACCCTGTGCAGAAACATCCCTGTAAATTATTCATTTTGAAAGCTGGATAATATATGTCTAATGCATCCGATGATCACATTAAACAACAACACTGAAAGTAGATGCTTCGTGCCACAAAATAGCCTCATTGGTTTTAATTTCCCTGCTTCTTGGTACACACATTTCCTTGTTCCTTCGGTACTTTCACGCATTGTTCTTTCCCTCATTGAACACACATGATGTGTGGTTAAGGCATAATGGAACAAGTGCTCTTGCAAACACTTGCCACATTTTAAATTATCATGAACTATTCTCTAGTGTCTTCTGAGTTTGGAAGTCCAGGTTGTGAAAATAGATACACACCTTTGGCACAAATGTTTGATGGAATGAGTACAGCGAATGCTCATAATTGCCTTCAGGTCTTGCCTACCAAGAAACATTTAGGGGGCTTCTGTTATGTGCGATGCCCTGTGTGAAACTGATGATTAGTAGAGGAATGTTGCCTTCCCTCAAGGAGCTTGCAGTCAAGTTGGGCAAGACTGACCATCAGAACAAGGGCTTCCTTCACTGTAATCTGGTAAAGGCTGTAGTAGATATATCCAGTGTGTCCTGGAAGAACAATGAGGAGGCAAAGCAAATCTTAAACATTGTTAAATGTATGCGCCTTGATGGTATAGTGGTTAGTTGCTTAGTTGCTAACCAAATGGTTGGTGATTTGAACATACTAGCTGCTCCTTAGCGTAGTGGTTACGAATCGGGCTGCGAACCTTAAGGGCAGCGGTTCGAAACTACCAGCCGCTCCGCGGGAGAAAGATGAGGCTTTCTACTCCCGTAAAGATTTACACCCTTGGAAACCCTGTACAGGGTCGCT
>NW_006408651.1:1262842-1265477 GCF_000296735.1 Chrysochloris asiatica
ATGTGTCCTCTGGAGAGACTACAGCCTTGAAAACCCAATGGGGCAATACTAGACTGTCTTAACAGATGACTGTAAGTCAGATTCAACTTGAAGGTATGGGGTTTGGTGATTTTTTTGTTGTTGTTGTTCTCAGTTAAGTGTAATAATGGGAACCTTGATGGTGCAGTGGTTCAGGCACTCAACTGCTAACCAAAAGGTCGGCAGTTGGAACCCAACAGCTGTTGTGTAGAAGGAAGATATGACATTCGGCTCCCGTAAAGATGTACAGCCCCTGAAGCCCACTACAGACAGTTCTACCGTGTCCTAAAGGGGCACTGTAAGTCAGAATTGGTTCCACAGCAGTAGGTTTCATTTTGGTTGACATGCAAAAAAGTTTACTATTATTAGTGTGATGCTTCTCTAAGTGTGGCTCCTAGAGAGCTTCCATGCAATTATTTGAATCCTGAAGATGAAGACATATCATTATTGTTAGGTGCAGCCCAGTTGGTTCCAAATTATAGTGACCTGTGCACAACAGAACGAAACATATTTGAGCCCACTGCTGCTGCCACTGTGTCAATCCATCTTGTTGGGATTCTTCCTCTTTTTTGCTGATCCTCCACGTTACCAGAGAGTCCTGGTGTGGTGCTGTAGGTTAATGCACCAGACTGCAAAGCCACTTGAACTGCAAGGTTGGTGGTTCAAGCTCACCAGTCACTCCTCAGAAACCCTCTACAGGGTCTCTATGGGTCAGAACTGACTCGACAGCACTTAACAACAACAACAGCATCCACTTTACCAAGCATGGTGCCCTTCACCAGGGACTGGTCTCTCCTGATAACACGTCCACAGTGTTAGAAACTAATAAAAGACAAAGTATGTTGGTCCCTGAATTTGTGGAACTCACTAGCTGAGTTAGAAAGCAATTTTAAGGGAACAAAATGCATAACTATGTATTACTACTAATGGACTTGCTTTGAAAGAAAAGTTTTTATAAAAATACCTAATTTTCTTAGGCAGCTTGAAGTTAAGAAGCTCGAGTGGTACAGTGACTGAGAAACTAGAAGGCCAGCAGTTTAAACCCATCAGCTGTTCATGGGAGAACGATGTGACTGTTTCCGCAAAGATTTCCAGCCTTTCAGGAAACCCCATAGGGCAGTTCTACTCTGTCCTACAGAGCTGCAATGAGACAGAATCGACTCAACAACACAGCAACAGCTTGAACTTGCTTGTGATTTCCTTCTTTCTTTTCTTACTTTTGTCCTGTCTTCTTCCCTCCCTTTGCTCCGTCTCCTCTTCAGTCACCTCACCATCATCACCATCCCTCTGTCTCTCTCTCTCTCTTTCTAAGACAACAGTTACAACTTGTATTTATGTCTAAACTTTTTCATCACCCCAAACACTCTGGACCCATTAATCATTAACTCCTTATTCCCCTCTCCCCTTTCCTCCTCCCTTCCCCCACACCACTCAGATTTTGGTAGTCACTGGTATTGCAATGTAGGATAATCACTGGACTGCTAACCACAAGGTTAGTGATTCAAACCCACCAGTCACTCCTCAGAAACCCTACAAAAGACCGCTATCAGTCGGAATCAACTCAAAGGAACTTAACAACAATCTTTGTGTTTTCTATTCATTTGCCTGCTCCAGATATTTCATATAAGTGGAATCACACAATTTTTGTCCTTTTGTATTTGGCTTATTTCACTGAGCATAATGTTTTCAAGATTCATTTGTGTGGTAACAGGTATCAGTATTTCATTTCTCCATTATTGTTATGTGCTGTTGATGAGGTTCTGACTCATGGAGACCCTGTTTGAAGTTTCCAAGGCTGTAAATCTTTGCAGGAGCAAAAATCCTCATTTTCCTCCCTCAGAGCAGCTTATTGGTTTAAGCAACTGACCTTGTGGCTCTCAGTCCAGTGTTTATCCTATAGGGCTACCACACACCCTCATTTCTCCTTATAACTTAATAGTGTACCATTGTAGTCTGTGATTTTCTTGAACATGTGTGTATTTGTAGCACAGTGGTTACAAGTCGGGCTGCTAACCTCAAGGTCAGCAGTTTGAAACTACCAGCCATTCTTAGGGAGAAAGATGAGGCTTTCTACTACTGTAAAGATTTACAGTCTCAGAAACCCTATGCATGGTCACTATGAGTCAGAACTAACTCCACAGCACATCACCACCACCACCGCCAGATTTCGTATGCCATTTGTGTGAATATCACCAAGGGCTGCCCAAGCACGGTCACAACGTTAAGTCATTATGCACCAAAGGCAAGTAAAGCACTTTGTCCAGGCCCGGAAGAAGGAGCGGAGAACCGCTTGTTCTACGTATGTGTCAGATCTGGTCTGGACCCTCAGAGTGTGAGCAGACAGTGAAAGGACCAAGACACTCCAGAGCAGCAAATTCCTGTCCCCTAAGCACTTAATTCTGGCTAGTGGGCTTTCACAATGAATGGCTCACCAGGGAGAGCTGGGTATCACTGTGAGCAATGGTTTAAATCCAGGCTTAAAGAACTTAAGTACTTTGCCCTCACTCCCATGGCACTTTGATAAGATTGTTACAAGGTAAAAGAGGGGGGACAAAAACAAATGTCTAAGATTTCTACTCACACACACTTATGGCTGAAAATTAAAAAAAAAAAAAAA
>NW_006408651.1:1265629-1271717 GCF_000296735.1 Chrysochloris asiatica
CTGGGTTTATAGTGTTCATTTTCCTCTAAAGGACTCTAGAAAGATTATCACATTTTTTTCCTATCATGACTTTAAAACTATTAACATAGGTATCTGATAAACCAAAATAAATTAATTAAGTTAAAAGATATAACTTGCTTAAGTGGCTTATTCAAGGTCACATAGCAATGGAATAGTAAAAGCTAGGAATAAAACCCAGATATTGCAGCCTTTTTAACCTTTATAACAGGACAGGCTGTTTCTTCATTTATTTTGGTATCTTCAGGAACTACACATTACTCAATGTTGTGTTTGTTGTTAAGCACTGTTGAGTCAGTTCCAATTCATAGTAACCCTATATAGAATTTCTGAGACTATAAATCTTTGTGGGAGCAGAAAGACTCAGCTTTCTCCCACAAGTGGCTGCTGGGTTCCAACCACTGACCTTGTGGTTCACAGTCCAGTGCTTATCCGGCAGAGCCACTGAATGCCCACAAATTACACTATAGTAAACTTTTGTCTTGGGGAAAAAAAATATAATTGGTCAATTTATAAACTGAGCAAATCAAAGAAGGAAAAAGACAAGAGCTCCTGATGGCACTGTGGTTAAGTACTTGGCAGCTAACCAAAAGATCAGTGGTTTGAACCCAGCAGCCACTTCACTGGAGAAATATGTTTTGTAAAGATTACAACCTTATGGGAAACTTTGTTGTATGGGGTTACTATGACACAGATTTAACTGGACAAAAACAGGTATAAATGACAACAGGAAGAAAAGGTTCTGACTTTAATCCCCAGTCCACATTACTTTCTGTGATAAGCAGAGACACTTCCACTTTTCCTTTCATGCCTGGATGAGTGCTAGATCTCTCTCTCTCTCTCTCTCTCTCTCTCTCTGTCTCTGTCTCCCTCTCTCACTTTCTCTCTCTCTTTCTCTGGATTATCTTCAGAGAAAGAGGAGGAAGACAAGGGAGGATGAGGTATTACAGGCAATGCTCAGTCTTCAGGGAACCTGCAACTCCTCCCAAACCTGGTGCAACTGCTTTTCCAAAAGCTAATAATGTCAGATCCCTGTGATCAGGGAAGGCCCTTCAGTTCCACTAAGCAGTAATAGTGGCATTTTAGAGAATAGGGGAATAAATTCAATACCCAAGTGACCTCGGTGCTTTGTCAGTGGTGGGGGATTATTGTTCTGTGAAAGATCCTTCCAGCTTCAAGTTATATTTAGGATTTGGATGTTTGGTTCTGCTCCATGCCCTTGTTCTTTTACCTACATATTTCTTAAGTGTACTCCTTGTATAGAAATGTTTATCCTTCTTGCACAGATGAGTCATTTTCAGAGCTTAGACATCCTGGTGTCTTTGTGGGATTTGGGGAAGGGAGTGTGTTTAAAGGATACATATTAGCTGAGGTTGAACTCAATATGTACAAAACCAAACAACTTCCTGCCATCGAGTCGATTCTAACTCATGATGTCCCTACATAGAATTTCTCAGGTGCTAATTTTTACTGGATCAGACAGCCTCATCTTTTTCCTACAAAGGAGCTGGTGGTTTTGAACCACCACCCCAATGCTTATTTTATAGTCCCACCAGGGCTCCTTAATATGTTCTTCCACGAACTTTTTGAATTCTCCTCGTATATGTTGAGTACCTACTATGTGCCAGCCAGTGCCTCCGTATTGAGGACTATAAAGACAGTCTTACACTCTAGAAGTTCACGGTCTAATTTAAAATGTTAAAAAGACGGTGAGCACAGAGAACGGGTATCTAACCCTTTCCACTAGGAAAGGATGACAGCGGAATTGAGTCTTGAGGGGGTACTCCAGACACACAAACACTAGGAGGTGGGGGCCTAGTAAGGGTTAACAGCATCGTGAGTATAGACAACAATTTTAGAACTGCACAAACACTGAACTCAGATTTAGATAGGTCTCAGTTTCCTCATCTGCAAGATGAGAAGGGCAGTGCCAATATTTGTTTTCTCTTAGCACATTTCCCAGGAAGAAGGTGAACTTGGTGGGGAGTGTTCATGGCACCCAGCTCTGTCTGCCTCCAAGACTCTGTTATTTTGCCTTTTAAGTAAGATGTCACAGGCTACTTTGCCACATCATGAGATGGTTGAAACTATACAAAGAAAGAGTTATTGTTGTCAAGTGACATCTAATAGGTTCTAACTCATAGCAAGCCTGTTTAGGGTTTCTGAGGAGAGGCTGGTAAGTTTGAATAGTAGACCTCACATTTCAAACTGACCTTGCGGTCTAGTACATTATCCTACAGCGCCACACCAGGACTTCATCCAAAGAATGTTGTTGTTAAGTGCCATCGAGTTGGTTCCAACCCATAGCAACCCTGTATAGAGTTTCCTATACCCTGGTAAGCTTGAACCACTGATCTTGCAGTTCAAATGGCTTTGCAGTCTGGTGCATTAACCCACAGCACCATACCAGGACTCCATCCAAAGAATAGAACAATCCAAAAAGGGCATTCCTGTCAAAGGGATTCTTACTTCTTTCTTTCTTTCAGCTCTGATTCATGGTGCCCGTCATGTATGTCAGAGTAGAAACTGTGCTCCACAGGGTTTTCGATTGTTGGTCTTTTGGAAAGAAATCACTAGGCCTTTCTTCTAAAGCACTTCGAGTGGCCTTGAACCTCTAAGTAGCATTAGTAACAAAGCACTTTAACCATACACACCATCAGCTTTGTGATTCTTGCCACAGCATTTCTTCTTAACTGAGTTTTGAAACATCAGTTTCTTCTCCAAACCTCCAGCACAAAACCCACCAGGGAGGTTTGAGCTCCCCCTAGAGTTTAAGTGTCCCTGATGTAACAGTCTCTGCAAAAACAGCATGGACATTTCAACCCTGGGGGAGGTCAAAAGGAGGGCAAGGATACACTCTTAGGTCCATTGTTGTTGCTGTTGTTAAGCACGGGAACAGCTGGTAGTTTCGAACGGCACACCTTGACGTTAGCAGCCTCAAATTCAATCCGTAACTAGGGAGTTACTAAATACAACCTGTCCATGCCTCTGAAACAGCAGCCCCTCCCTTCCTCTCTCTTCCTCACACACTGGCCTACTTTTCAAATCCTGCCAACACTTAAATCCCTTTTGCTTCCTAGACTGTCCAGAGTAATTGATAATGCTGATGCTTTAGTAAGCAATGCTATTCTTCAAGTCAGTTAGGAAGTAATGCTTCAACAAGGGGCCACGATGTTCCCAGTGATGGCAAAAAATCAAGTGAAACATAAAACTCAAGCCCTGACCACTTCTGGTCCCAAATGACTGCTTGGTACTTCTTACAGGATGGACGGCTTCCTGTTTATGACATTAATCCTTGTTTGCTGGCCAAGTTCCAGTTTAGGTAATTACATTCTCCCTTACCCAAATCCCCTTGGCAGGTTTAGTCCTTTTGTATGTCTTCTTGCAATCTTTAGTTTTTGTGGTGTTTTGCTCTTGAGACAGCATTTTTCTGAAGGGATTTTTTGCCTTTCAGAGAGAGGACAGAGACAGGTGGGCCTACTGGCATTGTGTATTATCCTGAGAAGAATTGTAGGACAAGGTTTACTGTGGTGGAATAGCATTGACAAGAACAGAAACTTAATCGAATCTCCTTCTTTCAGGCAGGTGACTAAGTAAACTATTGATGTTATTTGCCAACTTTCTGCTATAAAGGCTGTAGAATTAGATAGCTTAGCACTCTTCTCATAAGTGATTCTCACTTACCCACAAATGTAACCTTCACTACTTAAATATTGATCATCCATTCCATGTTTCTTGTGTTTCCTTAGTAAATAGTTTATTGTTTAGTTACCCATGGTTAACATCTTGATTTTACTTTGGGATATAGGACTATAGATATTTAATTTTTTTTCTAATGATGAAGTGCCCAAATATACCAGCAATTTCCCAGTAATTATGTTTTATGTATCATCCGACCCTCCATAAGTGATCAATTACATAAAGCACTTGTATTCATGAAGTGTTTATTGAATACCTGGTAGGAAAATAACATAAGGACAGATAAAAGCTAAAGTTGTGTCTCTACCATCTTGCACGCCTGGGATCCTGGGGAAGTTAGCTGACATTTTTGTACTTTCACTTTTGCATTTGCAAATTATAGATGATAACCATAACTATTTCTTAAAATTGTTATGATGATTAAATGAAAGAGTGCATCGAAAAGCATTATTATTATAATAGTCTTAAACAGATATTACAGGATTAATTTCTCTAGAAGACAATGAAATATATGAAAAATCTTTTAAATAAGAGAAAAATACAAAGGGGCTGAAAATGCTTATGATCCAATGAAGGAATAATATATTATTTTATTGCTGCAATCCATGCCTGGCATAAATAGTGGGTGGCCAAGAAATCTTTACTGGCAGAACAAACACGTAAAGAACTTCAACTTCAACATGAACACACCAAAGGGAAATTGACAACTAGGGAAATTAAGAACTTCATGGGAAAGTTTG
Organism: Chrysochloris asiatica; assembly: GCF_000296735.1. Lineage (NCBI taxonomy): Eukaryota > Metazoa > Chordata > Mammalia > Afrosoricida > Chrysochloridae > Chrysochloris > Chrysochloris asiatica. The sequence goes on from NW_006408651.1 coordinate 1,270,087, forward strand.
CCTTTGACTTGGATCTTGCAGAATGGATATGGTTTCCATAGACAGTGAAGGAAGGCATTAAAATCATTTACCAGGACAGTACTCCCTAGTCTTTATGTGTATATATGGCGGGGGAGGGGAAAGCGAAGGGAGGTTATAGCACATAATTGTTGTTGTTGTTATGTGCTATGGAGTCGGTTCCAACTCATAGCAACCCTGTACAGTGTTTCCAAGGCTGTAAATCTTTATGGGCACAGAAAGCCTCATCTTTCTACCGCGGAACAGCTGGTAGTTTCGAACTGCTGACCCTTAGGTAAGCAGCCTGATTCGTAACCACTAAGCTACCAGAGCTCCTAGCACATAATGAAAGTTATAATATTTATATAGGACACAAGTCAAAGACAATTGGCTAGGAAGCTCCCATCACCTTTAATTTGACTACTCTGAGGCTGAAGGAATCAATATGGAGGGTACAGAGGTAGTCCATAAACTCTACACTAGAATATAATCCCCAAGAGAACCAGAACATTATCCATTCTGAGCACTTTGCAACCCCAAAATCTATAGTAGTGCCTGGTCCATATTTGTTGAAAAATAGCAGAAAGGAAACATGAATAAACAATTAGAGTTGGACTACTAAAGGCAATTTGTCATAGTGTGATGGCTTGTTGGTTGCTGTTATTCTAGAACCTACACCAGAGGTATTTTAAATACCAACAGGGTCACCCATGGTAGACAGGTTTCAGCTGAGCTTCCAGACAAAGACAAACTAAGAAGAAGCAGAGATGGACTACTTCTGATTATTCATTACCTGAAAACTTTATGAATAACAGTGAAACACTGTCAGTATCAGAATATTGAATATTGAAACATGATGAAGAGCACTAGAAAACTGTCAGATATAGTGCTAGAAGATGAGCTCCTCAGGTTGGAAGGCACTCAAAATAGGACTGGGGACGAGCTGCCTCCTTAAAGTAGAGATCACCACAAAGATACGAATGAAGTAAAGTCTTCAGGACATTCATTAGCTGATGGGACACAACTCAAATTGAAGTGAAACACCTGTAAACATCCATTAATAATTGGAACATGGAATTTATAAAGTACAAATCTAGGAAAATTGGAAATTGTCAAAAATGAAATGGAACACATAAACATTGATATCCTAGGCAGGCATTAGTGAGGTAACATGGAGTGGTATTGGCAACTTTGAAACTGACATTCTTACGATTTACTATGCCAGGAATGGTGCAGCATTCGTCATCAAAAAGAACATATCAAGATCAGTCATGAAGTGCAACACTGTCTGTGACAGGATGATATCCTTACGCCTACAATAAAAACAAGCTAGTACCACTATTGTTAAATTTATGCACCAAGCACTAAAGTCAGTGATGATGAAATTGAAGAACTCTACCAGCTTCTTCAGTCTGAAATTGATTACACATGCAATCATGGTGTATTGACAATTACTGGCGATTGGAATGCAAAGGTTGGAAACAAAGAGGAAGGATCGTAGTTGGAAAATATGGCCTTGGTGATAAAAACAATGCTGGGGATCACATGATAGAATTTTTTTTTTTGAACATTAGTTTTACATGTATTCTTTTGTATATCATTTCATTGCCATGGTTACAATCCCCTCCATGCAT
>NW_006408651.1:1272775-1274279 GCF_000296735.1 Chrysochloris asiatica
GTTAGAGCAAATGGAAGAAAGGAGGAAGTAAAAGAACTGAATAGAAAATTTCAAAGGTCAGCTCGAGAAGACAAAGTCAAATATAACTAAATGAGCAAAGACCTCGAGTTAGAAAATCAAAAGGGAAGAACATGATCAGCATTTCTCAATCTCAGAGAACTGACGGAAAAATTCAAGCCTTGACTTACAATGTTGAAGGATACTATGAGCAAAATATTGAATGATGCAGAAAGCATCAAAAGAAGATGGAAAGAATACACAGTCACTATACCAAAAAGAAATGGTTAATGTTCAACCATTTCAAGAGGGTGCATATGATCAAGAGTCAATAACACTGAAGGAAGCAATACAAGTGCATTGAAGGCATTGGCAAAGAATAAGGCACCTGAAATTGATGGACTACAAATTGAAATCTTTCAACAAACTGATGAGGCACTGGGGGCACTCACTTATCTATGCCAATAAATCTGAAAGACACCCTGGCCAACTGACTGGAAGAGATCCATATTTGTGCCCATTCCAAAGAGAGGTGACACCACAGAATGTGGAAGTCATTGGGCAATATCATTAATATCTCATGCGAGTAAAATTTTACTAATGATAATCCAAAAATGACTGTAAATGTACATTGCCAGAGAACATCCAGATGTTCAAGCTGTTTTCAGAAGAGGATATGGAACGAGGGATATCATTGCTGACATCAGATGGATCTTGGCTGAGAGCAGAGAATACCAGAAAGATGTTTGCCTGTGCTTTATTGAGTATACAAAGACTTTCAATTGTGTTGATTATGACAAGTTATGGAGAACATTGAAAAGAATGATTATTATAGAACACTTAATTGTAATCATGAGGAACCTGTACACAGACCAAGAGGGTGCTGCTCAAACAAAATAAGGGAACACTGAATGGTTTAAAATTAGGAAAGGTGTGTACCAGTTTGTATTCTTTCACCATACTTATTCAATCTGTGGAGTCTTGGTGTGGCACTGTGGGTTAATGCGCCAGACTGCAAAGCCATTTGAGCTGCAAGGTCGGTAGTTCAAGCTCACCAGCTGCTCCTTGAAAACTCTATACAGGGTCGCTATGGGTCGGAACCGATTCAACGACACTTCACAACAACAACATTCAATCTGTATGCTGAACAAATAATCCAAGAAACTGGATTATATGAAGAAAAACATGGTATCAGCATCGGAGGAAGACAACCTGCAATATGCAGATGATGCAACCTTGCTTGCTGAAAGTGAAGAGAATTTAAAATACTTCCTGGTGAAGATTAAAGACTGCAGCCTTCAGTATGGGTTGCACCTCAATGTAAAGAAAACAAAAATCCTCACCACTGGATCAATAAACAACATTCATATAAAAGAAGAAAAGTTTGAAATTGCCAAACACTTCGTCTTGCTCGCATCAAATATCAACACTCATTGAAGCAGCAGTTAAAAATCCAACAATGCATTGCATCCAGCATTTCTGCTGCAGAAGACCTCTTCATACCGTT